>NW_026127013.1:0-182093 GCF_943737965.1 Phodopus roborovskii | reverse complement strand
CTGTTTATCGGTTACTGATAGCTGTTCAGAGTCAAAATAAATCCAGGCTCCTACATTGACAGGATGTCTCTTTTTAACAGAGGGCACCCTGGGATATCTAGGAACAAGTGATATATCCGGCCTACATCAAGAATCACTGCCACTGGCATACAGGACCTTCCCACATCCTGCTAGTGGGCACACAACTCTGCTGCACTATCTGGCACAGGTAGGGGAAACACCACACTTGCCAAGCCCAAGGCATAGGAGATGAAGGCAAGCAGGAACTGCAGCTGGTTGCCCCACTGAGGCCATGCCTTCTCAATTTCCTGAGCTAGCTCTCAGTCAAGTCCTGGGGTCTGGCCACTGCTGGCCTGCCTTTTAATTGCTAATGTCATTAACACCTGCCAGAGGGAGTAAGGTGAGCCCCAACCAGCCAAGCCTCTGCAGGAAAGGCAGCCTCCTCAGCAATGGGTTTTGACTGCAGAGCACAGGGAAAGGATCACATTTCCTCAGCCTCTTTTGGATTCATCCATGGCAATACCTATATGTCAAGCACCACTGTCCAACAGGAAAACAAAGCCCTCTCACGACCGAGCTGACATTCATACGGTAGCAACATTTAAATGCTAAGGGATGGCTTGTTCTTGCCTTCATTTGACCTACTGGGGAAGTTTTAATGGTACACACCACTTAGTTCACCTAAATAGGACATGCAGGAACAGTTTAAAGTGATAAGTACTTGAACCTGATAGAAAGAGTTTCAGGGCTCTACACAGGAGAGATGACTTTTGCACAGAGACATTGAATGTGGGAGGCTCAGCAGCAGAGGACTGCCCTAGCACCTGTGAGGCCATCAGTTTGACCCTAAGATTCTCCATCTACTTGGCCTCTTCCTCACCTGTGGTATGGCACAATCAGGTTGGGAGCAACTGCTGTGAGGCCCCTGGAAGCTAGAGAGTCTTATTCCCTAGGCTAGAGGAGACCTAAGATTTTGTTGCTTTTGCTGAACCTGACACCACCAGTGACTTTGGGTCTCTGTCTCCACTACACCACTGGTTAAGGTCTCTGACTTTAACACCTCTGACTGTTTCATCTGCAATAGAAAACAAAAATAAATCCCTGCTACCCCCACCCCTATCCCAACAAGCTTAAACTACCTATCCAAGAAATTTTCACCTTCAAACAGTAAAGAAAGCAGGCACAATACAGCAGAAGGCACTCTGGCTACTTAAGATTCAGATTATAGATTCCCCCCACCGTCAAACCCACCCCTGTCAGCTTCCCCCAGGCATAATTCCAGTCTAATGCTGATGGATATTTGTGTTGTTCCAGTTTGTGGTTAATATAAACAGAAATAGTGTGCATATTCTAGCATGTTAATCTCTTATTCTCTCTCTCTCTCTCTCTCTCTCTCTCTCTCTCTCTCTCTCTCTCCTCTGTCTGTGTGTGTTTTAAACAAGCATTTATTGGGAGCAGGTGCCACAGAATGAGTGGAAGTCAGAGACAATTTGTGGGAGTCAGGCAAGTGAACTTAACATTTCATTGGCCCTGCCGTTAAGTTTTTACATTTTTGTGTAGACTTATGACTGTGCACTGATGGTTCCATTTGCCTGTTGATTTCCCTGACAACTGACAAGTCTGCAACCTCTCCATTTGCTCACTGGGCCATCAAAAAGCCCACGGTTTCTGAAATGTCTGCCTGAGCCCTTGATAGGTTTTTTGCTGGGCTGTCTTTTTCTACTGGTTTGCACTTGTTTCCCTACTTTGGCTACAGGCCCTATGTCTGCTTTATATACCAACAGTTTCATTTCTTACTGTGTTGCCTTTCTGGCCAATTTTAAGTGTCTTCTATTGGAGATAATTCTTAACTTCCAGAAAGTTCAATTTGTGCTGGAGATGTATGTAGCTCAGTGTTTAGAGAATGCTTGCCCTAACATGCATGAGACCCTGGGCTCTATTCCTGGCTCTCCAGAAACTGGGTATGTATGGTGGTGTATCCCTATACTCCCAGGACTTGGGAGGTAGAGGCAGGAAGAACGGAGATTCTAGGTCATCCACAACTACATAGCCACATAGCAAGTTCAAGGCTAGCCTGTTTTTGGAGACCCTATCTCAAAAAGTAACCAAGTAAGCAGAAAGATTAAAGTTTGGCTTACATCCTCCACAGGGTGAGCTCACTACCACCTGTAACTCCAGGTGTTGTAGGGGATCTGATGGCTTTTTCTTTTTTTTTGAGGGCACCTATGGATGTGCTTGTACATACACACAGTCATATACACACAAAACAAAAATAAAAATTAAAAACAAACTAATCTATCAATATTTTTAAAAGTTTGCCTTCATGACCTTTTTTTTCCCTCATGTCTTACTTTTACAGTCTTTTCCTACCAGGATAGAAGTGGATGTCTTTAATTCTAGCACTTGAGAGACAGGAGAATCTGTGATTTCGAGATCACCCTGGTTGAACATAGTGATTACACACATATCCTGTCTCAAAAAAACAAAAAAAAAAAACAAAAAACAAAAAAAAAAAACCAAAAAACAACAAAAATCCCAACTTCTTGCTTCTCAAGTCCAAGGGCATGAAGCTATTACTGAGGAGTCAACCCCTTAGCAAAGCTAAACTCAGCAGTGAATGAGTTACTATCTAGAAACTGCCCTTCACTGAACCTGGATCTCAAGGATTCTGCTAGGCTGGCTGGTTAATACACTGCAGGGATCCTCCTGTCTCCATATTGTCCCTCTCCTCAGTATTGGGAGAAATAGTCATGTGCCACTGTCCCTGACCTTTACCCAATGAGCTATCTCCAGCCCCATCTGACCACATAGAGGGTCTACCTAAGGGCATGGTGGTGAATAGTTTGGATCAAACAGCTGTTGCTGCCTCCAGCTATGTACTTATGTTTTGGGTATCACAAATTAGTTCTCCTATAGGGTTCATAGCCACATAGTGACATTTAAGAACTGGATACCTCAGAAAGATACCCAACACACTTACCATGGAATTTGTTGGTACAATGGTGGCAGTGCCCTTCTTTTAGTCCTTACACCAGGGACCAGGCCAGCATCTGGTCTTAGCTGCCTTGGGAAGCCATCCCAATATTTGAGGCTCAGTAAGTGAAATCCTCTGCTTTTGTGTCTCTGTGGTGTGTGTTTGTGTGTGTGTGTGTGTGTGTGTGTGTGTGTGTGTGTGTGTGTGTAGTATAAAGAATCACCCAGTCCAAGTAAATGCAAACAAAGTAGTCAGATCATCACACCAGCCTAAACATGAACTTGGGTCACAACTATCTGTAATTCTTTTAACAGGAGACCTGATACCCTCTCCTGGGTTCTGAAGGCTCCTGTCACTCAGGAACAAATGCATGCACATTTATTAAATAAAAATTATGGAAAGTAAAACTGAAACATTGATACTACTATGTATATGAAGCTATAGTTTTATTATGTATTTTAGATAAATATTAAGAATTTTTTTTATTTTTTTTTATTTAATTTTATATAACAAAGTCCAATTAAATGAAAACAAACATTTATACACAATATTTGGGAATTTGGGCGTCGTTCTTTCCAAACTACTTCCTGCTGGTAAGGGGGCTATCTTGGGGGAATCGAAGAAGATTCAGATATCCTAGCTGGTAGTCTGTAGGGCTGTTTTGTCCAGCTGTTTGGAATGCAGGATCAGCTTGTACTCTGTTTCAGGCGGTCTGGTGTGATCAAACCACATTAGTCTGTAAGGAATCCACATCTTTTCATTTTCTGTGGAAACAAAAATAGAAATCCTTTGCCCCAGTAACTTGTTCTTCAACTTAAATTTTGGAGACAAAGTGTTTTTTTTTTTTTTAATTTATTATTTTACATGTCGATCCCAGTTCCCGTTCCCTCCCTCCTTCCGTCCCCTCCAGCCCTCCCTCCCTCCTTCCCTCCCTTTGCCCTCTCTGCCCTCTCCCATGCACTCTAAACACCCTCCTCCCAACCCCCCACCACAATACCATATGTAGAGGAAGGCCATCCAGTTGGGGTCATGTAGATCTGACAGGTCCTGTGAAGTAGGGACTAGGGCTTCTCTCCTATCTCTAGAATAAGGCAGTTATCCCTCCATGGGGGATATGTTTGCAAAGTCCTTTTGTGCACCAGGGATACATCCTGGCTCCACTGTCTGAGGTCTCTTAGACTGCTCAGACCTTCTGGCTG
This sequence comes from Phodopus roborovskii, assembly GCF_943737965.1. Taxonomy (NCBI): domain Eukaryota; kingdom Metazoa; phylum Chordata; class Mammalia; order Rodentia; family Cricetidae; genus Phodopus; species Phodopus roborovskii. The sequence goes on along the minus strand of NW_026127013.1, from coordinate 177,920 downwards.
AGACCCATATTCAGGGGGGTCCAAGTCAGTCCCCTGTTGGCTTCCCAGCTATCAGTCTAGTGGCCTTTAGTTCCTCCTTGTTCAGGTAAGCTGTCTCTATGTACTTCTACCGCATGGTCTTGTCCTCTCCATCTGCTTCTGGGTTGTAGTTCGGCTCAGTGTTTATGTATGGGTGTTTGCTCCTGTTTTCAACAGGCATTAGTTGAGGACTCCATGGAGAAGTTAGTTGTTGATCTCACTCTCCTGGAAGGGCATTTATGATAGCCTTTCCAAGGAAGCTGAGATTGTTAGTTGGGAGCAGTCTTGTAGTTCCCTCGACCTTTCTTTGTGTGCAACTTTATCATCAAACCAATATTGGCTCCCTCTTTTATGTTCTCTCTCTCTGTCTCTCTGACTCTCTCTCTCTTTCCTATTTTCCATTCCTAACCAGGCTCAATCCTCCTGGTCGCACATGCCTTCCTCTCCTCCCTCTCATTTTCTCCTACTTCTCTCTCCATTAGCTGTCTTCCCCCACTTTACCTGAGGTATGGGGGACTTGTCCCTTCCCAGTTCTGGTGAATTTGATGTTTTTTATATTTTTATAAAAATATCTTTTATATCCTCTTTCCTGTTGTGATGTTATTTATAGTTGGGTGCTTTTTATCTTTTTTTTAAGTTCCTAGCACCAGATGGTGCACAACTTTCTTTAATTATCTTTAACAGGGGCCCTTATTACACCCTCTGGTTTTCTAGGGGCCTCTCACATTTTTTATATAAAAATTTTAGTAAAGGAAAATAAAAATTTTTTAATACTATTTTTATTTGAAGCTATAGTGTTTATTATGTATTTTTAGATAAATATTAAGAATTTAAAAATGGCTCTTCTACTGTATTTCCTGGGTCATATGTCTCACACTAGGTACTCTAACCTTTTCAGAAGCTGCCCACATCCTTACCATCTCAAGGATTTTCATATTACGTCCACGGTAGCCTCACTAACGTGCCTAGTGTACATAGCATCTTCATGTGGAATTTCACTTGCCTATTTTTTGTAAAGAAAGACCCTGGAATTGACTGTTTATCATGACAATCATTTAGCCACTTGTAGCTGGTGGCTTCTGTGTGTGGATTGGGAAGACACAGAACATCCTTGTACAATTTCCACAAGTCAGTCCTGGCCTGGAAGTTCAGTGATAACGCCTGCCATGCAGCATTCCTCTCTATGCATAGACTGCAGGCAGCTGTGTGGGATGGAGCCCTATGTTGCATGCTGCACTGCTTATTCAGAAAAGGATGGGACTTGCTCCTTGCCTCTGCTACCTCTTTGGGTGCTGACCAAGGGCATGTCAAGGTTGTCTAGTGCTACAGCTTCTCATCCTGTGCCAGTAATGTCACATGTATCAAAGGTGACTCCATCCTTTGAGGCAACAATCACTACAGGATGGGAAACTAATGTGCCTTCTTCAGACCTGGGCTCCTGTTTCACCTTTCTGTCTCTGGGCTCCAGGTTCTGCTGTCTCACCAAACCCTGATTCTGGCCCTCTGTGTTTTTCCAAACTTTCCCTCTCTGTCTAGAACTCACAGGTAGTCCATCAGTTTACACACCTTGCTCCTACCCACATTTCCCCCATTGCTTCTGCAGTACAAACCCCAAGAGCTCTGGATCCTTGGGCAAGCCCAGGTGCATGATGTCAGCAGGGCCCTGCTCCTTTATTAATCATCTCTGGTAGAGGTTTTGACCTTGGCGCTGGGTCACATCATTTATGGGTGCCTCAAATGTTTCTTCCCACATCTCTTATCCCACTGATTGCTCAGCAAAGGTCCCAAATAATAATTACATAGATGGCTAAGGGTAAACTCTCTCCCATCTGAGGTTTACTTTCCTTTCCTGTTACCTTCGGCATGGGCTCTCACTCCTTTCCTGGGCTTCAGGAACCCAACCCTAATGCTACCACCAACCATAATGCTCACCCTAACTCTAACCATACCCTAAATAGAACTCTCATTGTCAGAAATACATGACCCTACCTGGATGTCATAGCCCCATATGGGGAGAGGGGGTGAATGGGAGGGGTAGTGGTCACGGTGCAAGAGAAGGGGGGGACAGAATGTAAGAGCGAGAAAGGGTGGGGAGTGAGGAGATAGGAATCAAAAGTAAAATAAACAATAATAATTGAAAAAAATTCAGTATGCAGGGGTTCAGAACGTGCCCATGAGGAATAGTGGATCTAACAGAGATCTTGAGGTCTTTAGCTGAGGGAACTCTAGTAGAGGCCCAGTGATGGCTTTCAAGTATCCAGTAGGACGTTTTATTTCATTTTAAAAAATTATTAATCATATGTAGTATCCTACTTGAATATCTCATGGTAGAAAAGACAAGGGCAACAATCTCATTGTAGATGGTTGTGAACTATCATCTGGTTGGTGGGAAGTAACTCATATCCTCTTTAAGTACAACCAGCATGCTTGAACATTTAGCCATCTATCCATTCCATTGTTGTGTTTGTAGAAAAGGCCTCATTATGTAATTTTGACTGGCCTGGAATTCATTGAGATTCAGGCTTTTGGCTCCTGAGTACTGTTGGACAGGATGTGTAGAAAGGGGAACACTCCTCCACTAGCTTTTGGGAGTTCAAACTTGTACAGCCATTTTCAAGATAGGTATGGCAGTACCTCAGCAAGATGGCAATTGGTTTACCACAGGACCTGGCAATCCCCCCCCCATATGCATATACCCATATTAACCACATTCATGCAACCAAAAATGTGTTTAATTATACCTATAGCAGCATTATTTGTAATAGCAAGAACCTAGAAGCTACCCAGATGCCTCAGCTGAAGAATGGATAAAGAATTGTGGCACATCTACACAATGGACTACTAATCTACAGAAAAAAATGGAATCTTGAAATGCACTGGCAAGTGGATGGTACTTGAAGAAGCAATCATGAATGAGGTAACCCAGGCACAAAAAGTAGAACATGGTAGAGAGGAAGATAACATAAAAGAGCAATTCATTATTGGTTTGAAGAGAAAATTGAACCTAAAGTTATATCTAGAGACCTACAAGACTGACTCCAACTAAGAATCTGAGCTACAGTGGAAAGGTTTCCATTATTGACCTTCCCTGAAAATAAGATCAACAACTAACTTATGTGCTACATGGAGCCAAGTGCAAACCAGTAGAAAACCCATCAGTAAACAGCCCAGTAAAAACCGATCAAGGGCTCAGGGAGACATTTCAGAAACCGCGGGCTCTTTTGATGGCCCAGTGAGCAAGTGGAAAGGTTGCATACTTGTCAGTTGTCAGGAAAACAACAGGCAAATGGAACCATCAGTGCACAGTCATAAGTCTACACAAAAATGTAAAAACTTAATGGCAGGGCCAGTGAAATGGTAAGGTCACTTGCCTGGCTCCCACAAATTGTCTCTGACTTCTACTCCTGCTATGGGACCTTCTCCCAATAAATGCTTGTTTAAAACACATACACAGACAGACGGGGAGGGGGAGTGAAATAAGAGAGAAAGAGGAACATGCTAGAAGGTACACACGAGTTCTGTTCATAGTAGCCACAAACTGGAACAACACAAATATCCATTAGCATTAGAGTGGAATTAGGCATGGGTAAGGAAGAGGCCAAGGGAGATGGAGAAGCTTAGGGTCAAACTAAGGGCCTCACAGGTGCTAGGGCAGTGCTCTGCTGTTAAGCCTCCAAACTCAACCTCTCTGTGCAAAAGTCATTTGTCCTCTGTAGAGCCCAGAGTTCCTGTCTATAAGGTTCAAGGACTTATCCCTTTAAATTGTTCCCGCATCTCCTATTTAGGTGAACTAGGTGGTGTGGTACCAATCGAAAGTGCCTCAGTAGATCAAAAGAAGGCAAGAACAAGGCATCCCTTAGAAATTAAACGTTCCTGCCATCTGAATGTCAGCTCTAGCGTGAGAGAGCTGTGTTTTCCTGTTGCACAGTGGTGCTTGACATACAAGTATTGCCATGGATGAATCCAAAAGAGGCTGATTAAATGTGATCCTTTCCCTGTGCTCTGAAGTCCACACCCACTGCCAAGAGGGCTGCCTACCTGCAGTGTCTCAGCAGGGTGGGTCTCCCCTTACCCCCTCTGGCAGGTGTTAATGAGATTAGCAATTAAAAGGCAGGCCAGCAGAGGGCAGACACCAGGTCCTGACTGAGAGCCAGCTCAGGAAATGGAGAAGGCATGGCCTCAGTGAAGCAACCAGCTGCAGTTCCTGTTCGCCTGCATCCCCTATGCCATGGGCTTAGAAAGTGTGGTGTTTCCCGTACCTGTGCCAGATAGTACATTGGAGTTGAGTGCCCACTAGCAGGATACAGGAGCTGCCTGGACGCCCGGGGGCAGTGATCCTTGATGTAGGTCGGGTATATCACTTGTTCCTAGATATCCTAGGGATGCCCTTACCTTCTGTTAAAAAGAGACATCCTGTCAAATGTAGGAGCCTGGAATTGTTTTGACTCTGAACAGCCATCAGTAACCGATAAACAGGGAAGGAGCTTGATCCTGTAGGCAGTGGATGGTCTGGCTGTCTAAAAGCTATGATGGACATGGCTGTACTGGTCAAAGACTCTGACATGCTAACTTTGGGACAGAAAGTAATTACAATAGCCCCCCATGCACTGGTGACCAGGAGAGCATTGTCAGGCAGCCCACAGAACAATGGATGTCCAATGCCCACATGAATCACTGATGCACTACCTGCCATTCTTCTGCCTGAGAAGATTGATAAATAAGTAATTTGGGACTGTCATCACCTGCTGATTAAAGAGGCAGGAGATTGCAAAGACCTTACAGTCTTCCCTCTGGCCGTGGAAACACTAACTTAGTTCACTGATGGGAACAGTTACCTTGTGAAAGGTAAAGAAAGGACTGGGACAAGGATGTGAATGAAACCTGCATGGTTTGAGCCAGCAGCCTGCCAGAAGGAACCTCAGCATGAGAAGCTGAGCTCTTGGCCTTAACACAGGCCTTGTAGCTGGCAAAAGAAAAGAAAAAAATCTGTAAACCTGTACACGGGCAGCAGTTATGCTTTTATAACTGTCCATGTGCACGGGGCTGTCTGTAAACAAAGGGGACTGGCTAAGCTATACTGTGAGCAAGTGAGAGAGCCAGAGATGAGCTGACACCTGCATTCCTCCACATTTTCTCCCCACTGTCCTCCTTGAGTCGCTGCTGTAATTCTCATTAGGGACAGTGACCTGGAGCATAAGCTAAGTAAGCCCCTTTTCTGGCCTACATTGTGTGTGGTCAGTGTTTTAGCACAGCAACACATGCTCACCAGAATGGTAAGATATGATTTTCTTTCTTTTCACCTGTGGTGAAGTAAATGTATGTTTTATTGTTTATTTTCATCTCATTTGTTCTTTTTCCAAGATAGGCTCTTAGCAATACAGTCCTTTGTGGCCTTGAACTTGTGACTCCTGTCTCAAGCTTCTGAGTACTGAGCAAGGCATGTACCATTCCACTGGTTTGTAATTTTCACTAATTAAATATGACATGGTTACATTTAAGTTTCTTTATGTATACTTATTTGTTTTGAGGCAGGGTCTTGCTTTGTAGCCATGTCCAGCTTGGAGGTAGTAGCAGTCATCTGTCCATACTTCCAAGTGCTGCAATAATAAACTTGCACTACACATAGTTACCTAAATCCATGGGGCTTTTTTGTAAAAGTAAAAATGATATATGTTTAGGCTTAAATTTTGTGGTGTTCAAAACAAGCTGGTGGGTATCTAAGACAGAGGAATGTGTTGTCTGTGTAGCAATGCAAATGGAAAGCATTCTCGTTGAAGGAGGGATATATATGACAAATGTGCAAGGCAGTTACCCTATTCACCCGGCTTACAATTTTTTTTTTGTTTTACAGAGCATAATAATATTTTAACTTTAGAGAAATGGGAGGCATTGGTGTTTGTTTGAAAGAGGGGGTTAGGAAACACGGAATAAATTGATTAATTTGAAAACTACTTCCCTCAAAGCCATGAAAACCTGAAGTCAATCCTCACAATTCTTGAAAATTAATCCAGATTGCTGTGTTGTGGATTATGCCTTTAACACCAGTACTTTGGAGGTAGAGGCAGAGGCAGAAAGTTCTCCAAAGTCAGCCTGTTGTACAGAGTAAGTTTCAAGACAGCCAGGGCATCCTATAGGAACCTTGTCTCGAGTGAAAAACATAATGGTTGCATATACTTCTAACTTCAACATTGATAGGTGGAATGAGAAACTTCACCTCCAAAATACATAAAAATAAGACAGCAGCTGAAGATAGGTTGAGCAGTTGCAAGCATTTTCTGCTCTTTTGCATAAGAGCAGGTTTCAGTTTCCAGCCCATGTGGTGGACTACAACTGTCCTGAACTGCTATTCCAGGGAAACCAGCCCTGACTTGTGACTTCAGTGGTCACCAGGTTCAAAAGCAACACACTTAAATACATGAAGGAAAGAATCTCATAGTCTTGTAAGTTAGGCTTTATATCAAAAACCCAGGTAAACAGTATCACCCCAATCTTGATTTCTGTCCTCCATTCCTTCTTCATATATATGTCTGAGCTACCATCCACCACCAGAGAATAAATGCGTACATAAGAGCCGAGTATATGTAGTGATACAAATAGTTGTTACCAGACAAACTTAAAACTTTTGGCTCCTTTAATGATCAAACCTGTGTACCAATCAGCCATCCAGGATGATTCTGAAAATATGGGACACCAGGGAGAGCTGAGTGATAATGTTGAGGTATCTCATGTTCCAATTACTATTAAAGTAGAAGCATACCACCTATGTCTGTAGATGGAATAACACTAGCAGTCAGACTGCCTTTCAAAGGTAAGGATAATTGATCCTTCAAGAAGACCATGACATTAGAGCATTTTCCTTAAGTTAATATAAATGATGTAGATGTGCTAAATAAAAAATACTTTTTTTTTCTTAAACACTCAATTTCACTCATGTGAATTTAGGCACATGAGAACCTTTGGAGTATAATAATCACATCTGTTTTCCCTGAATATAAGTCAATTTTTTAAACAATGATTAGTGAAACTTTATTTTACAATATATATATAATACTCACTCTACTTCATTCTTTATATACTAGGAATGGGGCAGGATCTACTGTATTCATAGTAACGCGCAAAGAGGTGATCATGGGAATATTAGAGTAAGTACTGTGTAAATTGAGTTCTGTATTGAAAGTGAAAAACTGGCTGTGTTTATACTTGCAATACAGTTTTGCTGAGTACATATTGCTTTTGTCCCATTTGTGGGGATGGAATTTCATTAAGATTGTTGTTAACTTGGAGCAGGGCAATAATTCAGGGGTGTTTTACTACAGTATAAATTGGAGCAGTCTCTATTTACTACCAAAGATATTACACGCAGGGCTATAATTCAGGGATATTTTACTACAGTAGGAATTGTAAAAGGAAGGTGAGCATGGTGACAGATACCTGTAAGCTTAACCTGAAAAGGAGGTTGGAGTATCAGGACCCTGAGGTATTTCTTTGCCACATAGCAGAAGTCAAGCACGAAACAAAGTCATAATTGTTCTTTCTTGCTAGAAGTATTAGGTGATCATTTTTTACAATATTTTCTGTTTGGCATAACCTACACTTTTGGCAGTTTATCTCTGTGTAATAGCCCTGCCCATCTTAGCCCATAGTTTGTATTCAAGGGTGGTCTCCAACTCACAGGTAACCACTGCCCTTCTGTCTCCCAAGTGCTACATTTAAAAAATTGTGCCACCACCCGAGGCTTAAACTGCCTTGTATGTCAATTTAACCATTTGGCATTCCTATTATTTTGTAGTTCCATTACCATCCTTGCACCTTACTATAATCATATCTGGTTTCATAAAAAAAAGAAAGAGAAAAGTCTCCATTAACTAGAAAAGAATTGGACACTCAAGTAGAATATCTCAAAAAATGTAAAAAAGAGAGAATTCATAAACATAAACTACTCTTATAACAATATGAGGAACTCTGTAAACTTCTTCATAGGCCTGTGTATGATGTGCATATCACCTCTGACCCAACTGTAGAGAAGCTGAACCTGTTCCAACAACATGTGGCAACTTTGAGGCAAACAAAGGGATGCTGCTGCATTCATTCCCCCATAAAATTTGATTGGAATTTATGTATCTCATAATAATTTTGATTGTTTTAAAAGATTAGAATGAACAGTTTGTCAATATTAATAAACATATCATATTGTGTATGAAAAAATTGGAACTAACTTCAGATTCAATTTTGAAAAAGATGGAGTGTGTCAATTTCAAAGTGTGTTTTCTGTGTCATTGCAGAGTATTGTGGCACTACATATGTTGCTTTTGCAGGTAATATGTGTTCAGATTATGCAGTATCAACTCACTTGTATTTATCAATTTGAAAAACCTGACAGCTTTTGCCTTAATTCTAAATAAGGAGCCAGTTTGTATTAAGGGATGCTGAGGTAGGCATCACTTCAGTTTTTGACCAGCCTTGTACACAGAGTGAATTTGGGACAGGCAGGGATACACAGGGAAACCCTTTCTCGAGTAAACAAACAGAAAGGGACAAAATATGTGAAGACACCCAACCATAATACAATATGGAATAAATCTGTTTGTTTACTGTGTGTATGTGTGTGTGTGGTGCGGGGTGGGTGTGGGTGTGTTTGTTTATGTTATGGGGAGAGAGAGACAGAAGCACAGATAGACAGAGACAGAGCAATAGAGTGATCACGTGTCAAAGTCAATTCAATTCCAATTGTCCATCTTATTTATCAGGTTCACATTTATGAAGGTAAACATTTCTGCCACTGAGACTTACAGATCTCTCTCACCTTTCCAGTGCTATTATGTAGTTGGACTTTCTTTTCAGATTTTCTTGGAACAATCCATCCCCAAATAATGACACAGACATTTCTAAATTATGAATGATTGGCCTTTAACTTAACCTTGTTCCCAACAATTTCCTATACTTTAACAAATGTTTATTAGCCTATTGTCTATTATTCTGTATTCGCAGCCCCTTCCTTGTCTTCCTGGCATGGGTCCAGGCCTAGATTCATTCCCCTGAGTTTTTCTCTCAGCCCAGCAATCCTGCCTAACCATTCCTTTTGAGCAATTGGCCGTTTCACTTTTTATTAAACCAATTAAGGGCCTTAGGCAGGCAAGGTAAACATCACCCTATTTTCACATAATGATCAAATGTCCCACAAGTTTAACTTTTAATCATCCCCTTCTAGATTTAGCATTTTGCTTGATCTCAGGTCCTTCGTGTTTGTACTTTATTGACTGAGATACCTACTCAGGCCCTATTTTGCTTTGTTGGTAATAGAGGCTGAACTTAAATCTCTTAGTATCAGGAATTCTAGACACTAGCCAATAACCCCTAATTATAGCCCATAATTTACTACTTTTTAATTAAGAAACAAAATCTACCTCAATTTTGTGTGAATAAGAAATGTAATAAAAATTAATTATTGTCTCAGAATGCATAGCACTAGCCATTTTAACTAAACTAATGCTTATTTATGTTAACAATATAAAATTTTATTCCTGAGATGATCATGGTGTTTCATGCCTTTGAACCCAGGACTCAGGAGCCAAAAGCATGAATCTCAATGAATTCCAGGCCAGTCACAGATACATAATGAGGCCCTTTCTTAAAAACACAACAATGGAAGAGACAGAAGACTAAAAGTTGAAGCACACTGACTGTACTTACAGAGGATATGAGTTAACTCCCACCAACCAGATGGTAGCTCACCACCATCTACAATCATATCTGTTGCCCTCTTCTTTTCTACCAGCAGACATTCAAGTAGGGTACTACATATGACAAAATAACTTTTAAAAATGAAATAAAATGTCCTACTGGTTAATTGAAACCCATCACTGTGCCTCTGCTAGAGTTCCCTCAGCTAAAGACCGCCAAATACTTGTTAGATCCCCATATCCTCTTGGGAACATCCTGAGTCCATGCATGCCGGATATTTTTAAAATTAGTTCATGATTTTTTACATGTAGATCCTTGTTCCCTATATCTCCCTCAATTCCTTCCCTTCCTCTTATCATCTGTTGCCCCCTCACATTCACCCTGACCACCCTGCCATCCTATTCACCCACAATCAACACATAGGGCTAGGCCATCCAAGTGGGGTCATGTATTTCTGACAGCGCATTTGAAGTGTTGATTAGAATGTCTCTTCTATGTCTAGGTTTAGGGGGCATCCCTGGATTGGGGGAATGTGTCCTCAAGGTCCATTTGCGCACCAGGAATACATCCAGGTCCCACTGTCTGAACTCCATTAGACAGCTCACACCTTCTAGCTGATACCCATCTCAGGGGTCTGAGTCAGTTCCATGCTGGATTCACAGCTATCAGTCTGGGGTCCTATTAGCTCCTCCTTCATCAGGTCAGCTGTCTCAATGTGTTTCTGCAACTCGATATTGTCCTCTCTCTCTCTGCATCTGGATTCTAGTTACACGCAGTGTTTACTTCTGAGTGTTTGCTTTTTTTTTCTACAGAGAGTAGATGAGGGCTCCATGTAGTGCTCGAGTTAGTTGCTGATCTCATTTTCAGGGAAGGTCAATAATGGAAGCCTTTCCACTGTTGCTCAGTTTGTTAGTTGGAGTCAGTCTTGTAGGTCTCTAGATATAGCTTTAGGTTCAATTTTCTCTTCAAACCAATAATGACTTGCTCTTTTATGTTCTCTCCCTCTCTACCATGTTCTACTTTTGTTCCTGGGTTACCTCATTCATCATTGCTTCTTCAATTACTATCCACTTGCCTGTGCATTTCCAGATTCCATTTTTTCTGTAGATTAGTAGTCCATTGTGTAGATGTGCCACAAGTTCTTTATCCATTCTTCAGTTGAGAGGCATCTGGGTAGATTCTAGGTTCTTGCTATTACAAATAATGCTGCTATAGGTATAAATAAACACATTTTTGGTTGCATGAATGTGGATAATTTGGGTATATAACTGTGAGGGGGATTGCCAGGTCCTGTGGTAAACCAATTCCCATCTTTCTGAGGAACTGCCATAGCTATCTTGAAAATGGCTGTACAAGTTTGAACTCCCAAAATCAGTGGAGGAGTGTTACCCTTTCTACACATCCTGTCCAGCAGTAGTCAGGAGCCAAAAGCATGAATCTCAATGAATTCCAGGCCAGTCAAAATTACATAATGAGGCCTTTTCTTCAAACACAGCAATGGAATGGTTAGATGGCTAAAAGTTCAAGCACACTGATTGTACTTTTTAGAGGATATGAGTTACTTCCCAACAATCAGATGGTAGTTCACAACCATCTACAATGAGATTGTTGCCCTCATCTTTTCTACCAGGAGATATTCAAGTAGGATACTACACATGATAAATAATTTTTTAAAATGAAATAAAACGTCCTACTGGATACTTGAAACCCATCACTGGGCCTCTGCTAGAGTTCCCTCAGCTAAAGAACTCAAGATCTCTTTTAGATCCACTATTCCTCATGGGCACGTTCTGAGCCCCTGCATACTGAATTTTTTTTCAATGATTATTGTTTATTTTACTTGTCGATTCCTATCACTCACTCCCTACCATTTCTCGCTCTTACATTCTGTCCCCCTTCTCTTTCACCCTGACCAACTCCCCTCCCATTCACCACCTCTCCCCAGATGGGGCTATGACATCCAGGTAGGGTCATGTATTTCTGACAATGAGAGTTCTATTTAGGGTATGGTTAGAGTTAGGGTGAGCATTATGGTTGGTGGTAGCGTTAGGGTTGGGTTCCTGAAGCCCAGGAAAGGAGTGAGAGCCCATGGTGAAAATAAAAGGAAAGGAAAGTAACGTTCAGATAGAAGAGAGTTTCCCCTTAGCAGTCTATGTAATTATTTGGTACCTTTGCTGAGCAATCAGTGGGATAAGAGATGTGGGAAGAAACATTTGAGGCACCCATAAATGATGTGACCCAGCACCACCTCTACCAGAGGTCAACACCTCTACCAGAGATGATTAAAAAAGGAGTAGGGCCCTGCTGACATCATGCACCTGGGCTTGCCCAAGGATCCAGAGCTCTTGGGGTTTGTACTGCAGAAGCAATGGGGGAAATGTGGGTAGGAGCAAGATGTGTAAACTGATGGACAACGTGTGAGGTCTAGACAGAGAGGGAAACATTGGAAAAACACGGAGGGCCAGAATCAGGGTTTGGTGAGACAGCAGAACCTGGAGCAGAGACAGAAAGGTGAAACAGGAGCCCAGGTCTGAAGAAGGCACATGGGTTTCCCATCCTGTAGTGCTTGTTGCCTCAAGGGATGGAGTCACCTTTGATACATGTGAACTTCCTGGCAGAGGATGAGGAGCTGTAGTTCTGGAGAACCCTGACATGCCCTTGGTCAGCACCCAATGAGGAAGAAGAGGCAAGGAGCAAGTCCTATCCTTTTCTGAATAAGCAGTGCAGCATGCAACATAGGGCTCCATCCCACACAGCTGCCTGCAGTCCAAGCATAGAGAGGAATGCTGTATGCCAGGCGTTATCACTGAACTTCCAGGCCAGGACTGACTTGTGGAAATTGTACAAGGATGTTCTGTGTCTTCCCAGTCCACACACAGAAGCCACCAGCTACAAGTGGCTAAATGATTGTCATGATAAACAGTCAATTCCAGGCTTTTTCTTGACAAAAAATAGGCTTAGCTGCAAGTTTGTGGTGTTGAGGAACACTTGGCAAGTGAAATTCCACATGAAGATGCTATGTACACTAGGTACTTTAGTGAGGCTACCCTGGATGTAATATCAAAATCCTGGAGACGGTAAGGATGTGGGCAGCTTCTGAAAAGGTCAGGGTTCCTAGTGTGAGACATATGACCCAGGAAATACAGGAGAAGAGCCATTTTTAAATTCTTAATATTTATCTAAAAATACATAATAAAAACTATAGCTTAATATACATAGTAGTATCAAAGTTTCAGTTTTACTTTCCAAAATTTTTATTTAATAAATGAGACAGGAGCCTTCAGAACCCAGGAGAGGGTATCAGGTCTCCTGTTAAAAGAATTACAGATAGTTGTGACCCAACATGTGGGTGCTAGGAATTGAACCGGGCCTGCACTTAACCACTGAGCCAGCCCTTGGTGCCCCAAGCCCTGCATTTGTTCTGAAAATTGAATCCTATGTGTTCCTTTGGGACTGTGGCTGATATGTCTTATTCAACCTTGGAGGTAGGTTTCTCACCTGAAGCAAAATGCTGTGGATTTTTAGATTTCAGAGGTAAAACTCTGTTTTCTAGAACCCAGGTATGCAAGGCTCAAATTCCTCAGGGCTTAATTTAAAAAAAAAATTCCTCAAAGCTTTCCAAACAAACTAAGGAGTTTGGACTTTATCTTGTGGGGAACTAGAAGCTCAAGAGCATAGTTAGGTAGCAATGGAAATCACCAAGTTGAGCAAATGATTGAAAGCTGCATGGCCTTCGTATTAATAAGGTAAGAATATAGAATACCGGGATGCACTTATTGGCCCACACCCATGCAGTCATGGCCCCCTCTTCTCCTCTTTAGGAAAGTGCATAAATGAACTTCAGTGTTGCGATTGTCATAGATGCTATGAAAGTAAAGTTGAAGAAAGGGTTCTCCCACAAGCCAGAATAGGCTGCTCTGAGCACTATAGCTTGTCTGAAACCTCAATACCACCCAACAGAGAAACAAAACCCTCAAAGAGCTGAATTTGCACTACTGCCCAATCCTCTACAGAGCTCTGAGTAACCAGTTAGGGCATATGGAGGGCTTTTGAGAATTTGTTTTATTAAATACAGCCCATGTTGAGGACTAAGTTATTGTATAAATTATCTAAAGCAGAAGTAAATGTTAAAAATCATTTCCAGTTATTCGCTTCTCTTTAGTATCAGCTAAGGTCTTGTGGCCACACATGTCACTGTACATGCATGGTGAGAATGCAACATGTGGTTTGCCACTAAATATCTTCTCCCCAACCGTACCCGGTGATAAGGTGGAAGCTCAAAATAGACTAAATTTGAGGTATTAGCACAAAAATTAACAAGCAGATGAGAGATCCTTCTGCAAAAAGTTAATATACATCTGTCAGTCTAACATTAATGTTCACTCACTGCATCACTCATTCATTGCAGAGGTCTCCTACGACCACACTCTTTGTAAATGTAATAGTCCATCACTCAATGAATCAGCTCACATAAAAGTTACCAAGTTCATATTTAGGGTGGTGTGATGATCTGTCTACTTTATGTGCATTTACTTGGACTGGGTGATTCTTTATACTACACTCACCCACACACACACACACACACACACACACACACACACACACACTACAGAGACACAAAGGCAGAGAATTTCACTTACTGAGCCTCAAATACTGGGCTGGCTTCCCAAGGCAGCTAAGACCAGATGCTGACCTGGTCCCTAGTGTAAGGACTAAAAAGAAGGGCACTGCCACCATTGTACCAACAAATGCCATGGTAACTGTCCTGAGTATCTTTCTGAGGTGTCCAGTTCCTATATATCACTATGTGACTAAGAACCCTACAGGAGAACTAATTTGTGATACCCAAAACATAAGTACATAGCTGGAGGCAGCAACAGCTGTTTGATCCAAACTATTCACCATCATGCCCTTAGGTAGAAACTCTACCTGGAGGGCTGTGGCTGGAGATGGCTCATTGGGTAAAAGGTCACGGACAGTGGCACATGACTATTTCTCCAAATACAGAGGAGAGGGACATTATGGAGACAGGAGGATTCCTGCAGTGCATTAACCAGCCAGCCTAGCAGAATCCTTGTGATCCAGGTTCATTGAAGGGCAGTTTCTAGGCAGTAACTCGTTCACTGCTGAGATTAGCTTTGCTAAGGGTTTGACTCCTCAGTAATAGCTTCATGACCTTGGACTTGAGAAGCAAGAAGTTCGGATTTTTGTTGTTCTTTGGGTTTTTTTGGTTTTGTTTTTGTGTTTTTGAGACAGGATCTGTGTGTAATCACTATGTTCAACGAGGCTGTTCTCGAAATCACAGATTCTCCTGTCTCTCAAGTGCTAGAATTAAAGACATCCACTACTATCCTGGTAGGAAAAGACTGTGTAAAGTAAGACATGAGGGGAAAAAAGGTCATGAAAGCAAACTTTTAAAAATATTGATAGATTAGTTTGTTTTTAACATTTATTTTTATTTTGTGTGTGTATGTAAAATCACATATAGGTGCCCTCCAAAAAAAAAAAAAAAAAAAAAAAAAAAAAAGCCATCAGATCCCCTACAACACCTGGAGTTACAGATGGTAGTGAGCTCACCCTGTGGAGGCTGGAAACCAAACTCTAATCTTTCTGCTTACTTGGTTACTTTTTGAGACAGGGTCTCCAATAACAGGCTAGCCTTGAAGTTGCTATGTAGCTGTGTAGCTGAGGATGACCTTGAAACTCTGATCTTCCTGCCTCTACCTCTCAAATACTGGGATTATAGGTAAACACCACAATACATACCCAGTTTCTGGAGAGCCAGGAATAGAGCCCAGGGTCTCATGCATGTTAGGCAAGCTCTCTCTAAACACTGAGCTACATACATCTCCATCACAAATTGAACTTTCTGGAAGTTAAGAATTCTCTCCAATAGAAGACACTTAAAATTGGCCAGAAAGGCAACACAATAAGAAATGAAACTGTTGGTATATAAAGCAGACATAGGGCCTGTAGCCAAAGTAGGGAAACAAGTACAAACCAGTAGAAAAAGACAGCCCAGTAAAAACCGATCAAGGGCTCAGGGAGACATTTCAGAAACCGCGGGCTCTTTTGATGGCCCAGTGAGCAAGTGGAAAGGTTGCAGACTTGTCAGTTGTCAGGGAAAACAACAGGCAAATGGAACCATCAGTGCACAGTTATAAGTCTACACAAAAATGTAAAAGATTAATGGCAGGGCCAGTGAAATGGTATGGTCACTTGCCTGGCTCCCACAAATTGTCTCTGACTTCCACTCCTGCTATGGGACCTGCTCCCAATAAATGCTTGTTTAAAACACATACACAGAGAGACAGGGGGGGAGTGAAATAAGAGAGAAAGAGGAACATGCTAGAAGGTGCACACTAGTTCTGTTCATAGTAGCCACAAACTGGAACAACACAAATATCCATTAGCATTAGAGTGGAATTAGGCATGGGTGAGGAAGAGGCCAAGGAGATGGAGAAGCTTAGGGTCAAACTGAGGGCCTCACAGGTGCTAGGGCAGTGCTCTGCTGTTAAGCCTCCGAACTCAAACTCTCGGTGCAAAAGTCATTTGTCCTCTGTAGAGCGCAGAGTCCCTGTATATAAGGTTCAAGGACTTATCCCTTTAAATTGTTCCCGAATCTCCTATTTAGGTGAACTAGGTGGTGTGTACCAATCGAAAGTGCCCCAGTAGATCAAAAGAAGGCAAAAACAAGGCATCCCTTAGCAATTAAACGTTCCTGCCATCTAAATGTCAGCTCTAGTGTGAGAGAGCTGTGTTTTCCTGTTGCACAGTGGTGCTTGACATACAAGTATTGCCATGGATGAATCCAAAAGAGGCTGATTAAATGTGATCCTTTCCCTGTGCTCTGAAGTCCACACCCACTGCCAAGAGGGCTGCTTACCTGCAGAGGCTCAGCAGGGTGGGTCTCCCCTTACCCCCTCTGGCAGGCGTTAATGAGATTAGCAATTAAAAGGTAGGCCAGCAGAGGGCAGACACCAGGACCTGACTGAGAGCCAGCTCAGGAAATGGAGAAGGCATGGCCTCAGTGAGGCAACCAGCTGCAGTTCCTGTTTGCCTGCATCCCCTATGCCATGGGCTTGGAAAGTGTGGTGTTTCCCGTACCTGTGCCAGATAGTACATTGGAGTTGAGTGCCCACTAGCAGGATACAGGAGCTGCCTGGACGCCGGGGGCAGTGATCCTTGATGTGGGTCGGGTATATCACTTGTTCCTAGATATCCTAGGATGCCCTTACCTTCTGTTAAAAAGAGACATCCTGTCAAATGTAGGAGCCTGGATTTGTTTTGACTCTGAACAGCCATCAGTAACCGATAAACAGGGAAAGAGCTTGATCCTGTAGGCAGTGGATGGTCTGGCTGTCTAAAAGCTATGATGGACATGGCTGTACTGGTCAGAGACTCTGACATGTTAACTTTGGGACAGAAAGTAATTACAATAGCCACCCATGCACTGGTGACCAGGAGAGCATTGTCAGGCAGCCCACACAACAATGGATGTCCAATGCCCACATGAATCACTGATGCACTACCTGCCATTCTTCTGCCTGAGAAGACTGATAAATAAGTAATTTGGGACTGTCATCACCTGCTGATTAAAGAGGCAGGAGATTGCAAAGACCTTACAGTCTTCCCTCTGGCCGTGGAAACACTAACTTAGTTCACTGATGGGAACAGTTACCTTGTGAAAGGTAAAGAAAGTACTGGGACAAGGATGTGAATGAAACCTGCATGGTTTGAGCCAGCAGCCTGCCAGAAGGAACCTCAGCATGAGAAGCTGAGCTCTTGGCCTTAACACAGGCCTTGTAGCTGGCAAAAGAAAAGAAAAAATCTGTAAACCTGTACACGGGCAGCAGTTATGCTTTTATAACTGTCCATGTGCACGGGGCTGTCTGTAAACAATGGGGACTGGCTAAGATTTACTGTGAGCAAGTCAGAGAGCAAGAGATGAGCTGATACCTGCATTCCTCCACATTTTCTCCCCACTGTCCTCCTTGAGTCGCTGCTGTAATTCTCATTAGGGACAGTGACCTGGAGCATAAGCTAAGTAAGCCCCTTTCTGGCCTGCATTGTGTGTGGTCAGTGTTTTAGCACAGCACCACATGCTCACCAGAATGGTAAGATATGATTTTCTTCTTTTCACCTGTGGTGAAGTAAATGTATGTTTCATTGTTTATTTTCATCTCATTTGTTCTTTTTCCAAGATAGGCTCTTAGCAATACAGTCCTTTGTGGCCTTGAACTTGTGACTCCTGTCTCAAGCTTCTGAGTACTGAGCAAGGCATGTACCATTCCACTGGTTTGTAATTTTCACTAATTAAATATGACATGGTTACATTTAAGTTTCTTTATGTATACTTACTTGTTTTGAGGCAGGGTCTTGCTTTGTAGCCAAGGCCAGCTTGGAGGTAGTAGCAGTCATCTGTCCATACTTCCAAGTGCTGCAATTATAAACTTGCACTACACATAGTTACCTAAATGCATTGGGCTTTTTTGTAAAAGTAAAAAATGATATATGTTTAGGCTTATATTTTGTGGTGTTCAAAACAAGCTGGTGGGTATCTAAGACAGAGGAATGTGTTGTCTGTGTAGCAATGCAAATGGAAAGCATTCTAGTTGAAGGAGGGATATATATGACAAATGTGCAAGGCAGTTACCCTATTCACCCTGCTTACAATTTTTTTTTTTTGTTTTACAGAGCATAATAATATTTTAACTTTAGAGAAATGGGAGGCATTGGTGTTTGTTTGAAAGAGGGGATTAGGAAACATTGAATAAATTGATTAATTTGAAAACTACTTCCCTCAAAGCCATGAAAACCTGAAGTCAATCCTCACAATACTTGAAAATTAATCCAGATGGCTGGGTTGTGGATTATGCCTTTAACACCAGTACTTTGGAGGCAGAGGCAGAGGCAGAAAGTTCTCCAAAGGTCAGCCTGTTGTACAGAGTAAGTTTCAAAACAGCCAGGGCATCCTATAGGAACCTTGTCTCGAGTGAAAAAACATAATGGTTGCATATACTTCTAACTTCAACATTGATAGGTGGAATGAGAAACTTCACCTCCAAAATACGTAAAAATAAGACAGCAGCTGAAGATAGGTTGAGCAGTTGCAAGCATTTTCTGCTCTTTTGCATAATAGCAGGTTTCAGTTTCCAGCCCATGTGGTGGACTACAACTGTCCTGAACTGCTATTCCAGGGAAACCAGCCCCTGACTTGTGACTTCAGTGGTCACCAGGTTCAAAAGCAACACACTTAAATACATGAAGGAAAGAATCTCATAGTCTTGTAAGTTAGGCTTTATATCAAAAACCCAGGTAGACAGTATCACCCCAAACTTGATTTCTGTCCTCCATTCCTTCTTCATATATATGTCTGATCTACCATCCACCACCAGAGCATAAATGGGTACATAAGAGCCGAGTATATGTAGTGATACAAATAGTTGTTACCAGACAAACTTAAAACTTTGTGGCTCCTTTAATGATCAAACCTGTGTACCACTCAGCCATCCAGGATGATTCTGAAAATATGGGACACCCAGGGAGAGCTGAGTGATAATGTTGAGGTATCTCATGTTCCAATTACTATTAAAGTAGAAACATACCACCCATGTCTGTAGATGGAATAACACTAGCAGTCAGACTGCCTTTCAAAGGTAAGGATAATTGATCCTTCAAGAAGACCATGACATTAGAGCATTTTCCTTAAGTTAATATAAATGATGTAGATGTGCTAAATAAAAAATACTTTTTTTTTTTTTTTTCTTAAACACTCAAGTTCACTCATGTGAATTTAGGCACATGAGAACCTTTGGAGTATACTAATCACATCTGTTTTCCCTGAATATAAGTCAATTTTTAAACAATGATTAGTGAAACTTTATTTTACAATATATAAATAATACTCACTCTACTGCCTTCTTTATATACTAAGAATGGGGCAGGATCTACTGTATTCATAGTAATGGGCAAAGAGGTGATCATGGGAATATTAGAGTAAGTACTGTGTAAATTGAGTTCTGTATTGAAAGTGAAAAACTGGCTGTGTTTATACTTGCAATACAGTTTTGCTGAGTACATATTGCTTTTGTCCCATTTGTGGGGATGGAATTTCATTAAGATTGTTGTTAACTTGGAGCAGGGCAATAATTCAGGGTTGTTTTACTACAGTATAAATTGGAGCAGTCTCTATTTACTACCAAAGTATTACACGCAGGGCTATAATTCAGGGACATTTTACTACAGTAGGAATTATAAAAGGAAGTTGAGCATGGTGACTGATACCTGTAAGCTTAACCTGAAAATGAGGTTGGAGTATCAGGACCCTGAGGTATTTTTTGCCACATAGCAGAAGTCAAGCACGAAACAAAGTCATAATTGTTCTTTCTTGCTAGAAGAATTAGGTGATCCTTTTTTTCAATATTTTCTGTTTGGCATAACCTACATTTTTGGCAGTTTATCTCTGTGTAATAGCCCTGCCCATCTTAGCCCATAGTTTGTATTCAAGGATGGTCTCCAACTCACAGGTAACCACTGCCCTTCTGTCTCCCATGTGCTACATTTAAAAAATTGTGCCACCACCCGAGGCTTAAACTGCCTTGTATGTCAATTTAACCATTTGGCATTCCTATTATTTTGTAGTTCCATTACCATCCTTGCACCTTACTATAATCATATCTGGTTTCATAAAAAAAAAAGAGAAAAGTCTCCATTAACTAGAAAAGAATTGGACACTCAAGTAGAATATCTCAAAAAATGTAAAAAAGAGAGAATTCATAAACATAAACTACTCTTATAACAATATGAGGAACTCTGTAAACTTCTTCATAGGCCTGTGTATGATGTGCATATCACCTCTGACCCAACTGTAGAGAAGCTGAACCTGTTCCAACAACATGTGGCAAGTTTGAGGCAAACAAAGGTATGCTGCTGCATTCATTCCCCCATAAAATTTGATTGGAATTTATGTATCTCATAATAATTTTGATTGTTTTAAAAGATTGGGAATGAACAGTTTGTCAATATTAATAAACATATCATATTGTGTATGAAAAAATTGGAACTAACTTCAGATTCAATTTTGAAAAAGATGGAGTGTGTCAATTTCAAAGTGTGTTTTCTGTGTCATTGCAGAGTATTGTGGCACTACATATGTTGCTTTTGCAGGTAATATGTGTTCAGATTATGCAGTATCAACTCACTTGTATTTATCAATTTGAAAAACCTGACAGCTTTTGCCTTAATTCTAAATAAGGAGCCAGTTTGTATTAAGGGATGCTGAGGTAGGCATCACTTCAGTTTTTGACCAGCCTTGTACACAGAGTGAATTTGGGACAGGCAGGGATACACAGGGAAACCCTTTCTCGAGTAAACAAACAGAAAGGGACAAAATATGTGAAGACACCCAACCATAATACAATATGGAATAAATCTGTTTGTTTACTGTGTGTATGTGTGTGTGTGGTGCGGGGTGGGTGTGGGTGTGTTTGTTTATGTTATGGGGAGAGAGAGACAGAAGCACAGATAGACAGAGACAGAGCAATAGAGTGATCACGTGTCAAAGTCAATTCAATTCCAATTGTCCATCTTATTTATCAGGTTCACATTTATGAAGGTAAACATTTCTGCCACTGAGACTTACAGATCTCTCTCACCTTTCCAGTGCTATTATGTAGTTGGACTTTCTTTTCAGATTTTCTTGGAACAATCCATCCCCAAATAATGACACAGACATTTCTAAATTATGAATGATTGGCCTTTAACTTAACCTTGTTCCCAACAATTTCCTATACTTTAACAAATGTTTATTAGCCTATTGTCTATTATTCTGTATTCGCAGCCCCTTCCTTGTCTTCCTGGCATGGGTCCAGGCCTAGATTCATTCCCCTGAGTTTTTCTCTCAGCCCAGCAATCCTGCCTAACCATTCCTTTTGAGCAATTGGCCGTTTCACTTTTTATTAAACCAATTAAGGGCCTTAGGCAGGCAAGGTAAACATCACCCTATTTTCACATAATGATCAAATGTCCCACAAGTTTAACTTTTAATCATCCCCTTCTAGATTTAGCATTTTGCTTGATCTCAGGTCCTTCGTGTTTGTACTTTATTGACTGAGATACCTACTCAGGCCCTATTTTGCTTTGTTGGTAATAGAGGCTGAACTTAAATCTCTTAGTATCAGGAATTCTAGACACTAGCCAATAACCCCTAATTATAGCCCATAATTTACTACTTTTTAATTAAGAAACAAAATCTACCTCAATTTTGTGTGAATAAGAAATGTAATAAAAATTAATTATTGTCTCAGAATGCATAGCACTAGCCATTTTAACTAAACTAATGCTTATTTATGTTAACAATATAAAATTTTATTCCTGAGATGATCATGGTGTTTCATGCCTTTGAACCCAGGACTCAGGAGCCAAAAGCATGAATCTCAATGAATTCCAGGCCAGTCACAGATACATAATGAGGCCCTTTCTTAAAAACACAACAATGGAAGAGACAGAAGACTAAAAGTTGAAGCACACTGACTGTACTTACAGAGGATATGAGTTAACTCCCACCAACCAGATGGTAGCTCACCACCATCTACAATCATATCTGTTGCCCTCTTCTTTTCTACCAGCAGACATTCAAGTAGGGTACTACATATGACAAAATAACTTTTAAAAATGAAATAAAATGTCCTACTGGTTAATTGAAACCCATCACTGTGCCTCTGCTAGAGTTCCCTCAGCTAAAGACCGCCAAATACTTGTTAGATCCCCATATCCTCTTGGGAACATCCTGAGTCCATGCATGCCGGATATTTTTTAAAATTAGTTCATGATTTTTTACATGTAGATCCTTGTTCCCTATATCTCCCTCAATTCCTTCCCTTCCTCTTATCATCTGTTGCCCCCCTCACATTCACCCTGACCACCCTGCCATCCTATTCACCCACAATCAACACATAGGGCTAGGCCATCCAAGTGGGGTCATGTATTTCTGACAGCGCATTTGAAGTGTTGATTAGAATGTCTCTTCTATGTCTAGGTTTAGGGGGCATCCCTGGATTGGGGGAATGTGTCCTCAAGGTCCATTTGCGCACCAGGAATACATCCAGGTCCCACTGTCTGAACTCCATTAGACAGCTCACACCTTCTAGCTGATACCCATCTCAGGGGTCTGAGTCAGTTCCATGCTGGATTCACAGCTATCAGTCTGGGGTCCTATTAGCTCCTCCTTCATCAGGTCAGCTGTCTCAATGTGTTTCTGCAACTCGATATTGTCCTCTCTCTCTCTGCATCTGGATTCTAGTTACACGCAGTGTTTACTTCTGAGTGTTTGCTTTTTTTTTCTACAGAGAGTAGATGAGGGCTCCATGTAGTGCTCGAGTTAGTTGCTGATCTCATTTTCAGGGAAGGTCAATAATGGAAGCCTTTCCACTGTTGCTCAGTTTGTTAGTTGGAGTCAGTCTTGTAGGTCTCTAGATATAGCTTTAGGTTCAATTTTCTCTTCAAACCAATAATGACTTGCTCTTTTATGTTCTCTCCCTCTCTACCATGTTCTACTTTTGTTCCTGGGTTACCTCATTCATCATTGCTTCTTCAATTACTATCCACTTGCCTGTGCATTTCCAGATTCCATTTTTTCTGTAGATTAGTAGTCCATTGTGTAGATGTGCCACAAGTTCTTTATCCATTCTTCAGTTGAGAGGCATCTGGGTAGATTCTAGGTTCTTGCTATTACAAATAATGCTGCTATAGGTATAAATAAACACATTTTTGGTTGCATGAATGTGGATAATTTGGGTATATAACTGTGAGGGGGATTGCCAGGTCCTGTGGTAAACCAATTCCCATCTTTCTGAGGAACTGCCATAGCTATCTTGAAAATGGCTGTACAAGTTTGAACTCCCAAAATCAGTGGAGGAGTGTTACCCTTTCTACACATCCTGTCCAGCAGTAGTCAGGAGCCAAAAGCATGAATCTCAATGAATTCCAGGCCAGTCAAAATTACATAATGAGGCCTTTTCTTCAAACACAGCAATGGAATGGTTAGATGGCTAAAAGTTCAAGCACACTGATTGTACTTTTAGAGGATATGAGTTACTTCCCAACAATCAGATGGTAGTTCACAACCATCTACAATGAGATTGTTGCCCTCATCTTTTCTACCAGGAGATATTCAAGTAGGATACTACACATGATAAATAATTTTTTAAAATGAAATAAAACGTCCTACTGGATACTTGAAACCCATCACTGGGCCTCTGCTAGAGTTCCCTCAGCTAAAGAACTCAAGATCTCTTTTAGATCCACTATTCCTCATGGGCACGTTCTGAGCCCCTGCATACTGAATTTTTTTCAATGATTATTGTTTATTTTACTTGTCGATTCCTATCACTCACTCCCTACCATTTCTCGCTCTTACATTCTGTCCCCCTTCTCTTTCACCCTGACCAACTCCCTCCCATTCACCACCTCTCCCCAGATGGGGCTATGACATCCAGGTAGGGTCATGTATTTCTGACAATGAGAGTTCTATTTAGGGTATGGTTAGAGTTAGGGTGAGCATTATGGTTGGTGGTAGCGTTAGGGTTGGGTTCCTGAAGCCCAGGAAAGGAGTGAGAGCCCATGCCGAAGATAACAGGAAAGAAAAGTAAACTTCAGATGGGAGAGAGTTTACCCTTAGCTGTCTATGTAATTATTTGGTACCTTTGCTGAGCAATCAGTGGGATAAGAGATGTGGGAAGAAACATTTGAGGCACCCATAAATGATGTGACCCAGCACCACCTCTACCAGAGGTCAACACCTCTACCAGAGATGATTAAAAAAGGAGTAGGGCCCTGCTGACATCATGCACCTGGGCTTGCCCAAGGATCCAGAGCTCTTGGGGTTTGTACTGCAGAAGCAATGGGGGAAATGTGGGTAGGAGCAAGATGTGTAAACTGATGGACAACGTGTGAGGTCTAGACAGAGAGGGAAACATTGGAAAAACACGGAGGGCCAGAATCAGGGTTTGGTGAGACAGCAGAACCTGGAGCAGAGACAGAAAGGTGAAACAGGAGCCCAGGTCTGAAGAAGGCACATGGGTTTCCCATCCTGTAGTGCTTGTTGCCTCAAGGGATGGAGTCACCTTTGATACATGTGAACTTCCTGGCAGAGGATGAGGAGCTGTAGTTCTGGAGAACCCTGACATGCCCTTGGTCAGCACCCAATGAGGAAGAAGAGGCAAGGAGCAAGTCCTATCCTTTTCTGAATAAGCAGTGCAGCATGCAACATAGGGCTCCATCCCACACAGCTGCCTGCAGTCCAAGCATAGAGAGGAATGCTGTATGCCAGGCGTTATCACTGAACTTCCAGGCCAGGACTGACTTGTGGAAATTGTACAAGGATGTTCTGTGTCTTCCCAGTCCACACACAGAAGCCACCAGCTACAAGTGGCTAAATGATTGTCATGATAAACAGTCAATTCCAGGCTTTTTCTTGACAAAAATAGGCTTAGCTGCAAGTTTGTGGTGTTGAGGAACACTTGGCAAGTGAAATTCCACATGAAGATGCTATGTACACTAGGTACTTTAGTGAGGCTACCCTGGATGTAATATCAAAATCCTGGAGACGGTAAGGATGTGGGCAGCTTCTGAAAAGGTCAGGGTTCCTAGTGTGAGACATATGACCCAGGAAATACAGGAGAAGAGCCATTTTTAAATTCTTAATATTTATCTAAAAATACATAATAAAAACTATAGCTTAATATACATAGTAGTATCAAAGTTTCAGTTTTACTTTCCAAAATTTTTATTTAATAAATGAGACAGGAGCCTTCAGAACCCAGGAGAGGGTATCAGGTCTCCTGTTAAAAGAATTACAGATAGTTGTGACCCAACATGTGGGTGCTAGGAATTGAACCGGGCCTGCACTTAACCACTGAGCCAGCCCTTGGTGCCCCAAGCCCTGCATTTGTTCTGAAAATTGAATCCTATGTGTTCCTTTGGGACTGTGGCTGATATGTCTTATTCAACCTTGGAGGTAGGTTTCTCACCTGAAGCAAAATGCTGTGGATTTTTAGATTTCAGAGGTAAAACTCTGTTTTCTAGAACCCAGGTATGCAAGGCTCAAATTCCTCAGGGCTTAATTTAAAAAAAAAAATTCCTCAAAGCTTTCCAAACAAACTAAGGAGTTTGGACTTTATCTTGTGGGGAACTAGAAGCTCAAGAGCATAGTTAGGTAGCAATGGAAATCACCAAGTTGAGCAAATGATTGAAAGCTGCATGGCCTTCGTATTAATAAGGTAAGAATATAGAATACCGGGATGCACTTATTGGCCCACACCCATGCAGTCATGGCCCCCTCTTCTCCTCTTTAGGAAAGTGCATAAATGAACTTCAGTGTTGCGATTGTCATAGATGCTATGAAAGTAAAGTTGAAGAAAGGGTTCTCCCACAAGCCAGAATAGGCTGCTCTGAGCACTATAGCTTGTCTGAAACCTCAATACCACCCAACAGAGAAACAAAACCCTCAAAGAGCTGAATTTGCACTACTGCCCAATCCTCTACAGAGCTCTGAGTAACCAGTTAGGGCATATGGAGGGCTTTTGAGAATTTGTTTTATTAAATACAGCCCATGTTGAGGACTAAGTTATTGTATAAATTATCTAAAGCAGAAGTAAATGTTAAAAATCATTTCCAGTTATTCGCTTCTCTTTAGTATCAGCTAAGGTCTTGTGGCCACACATGTCACTGTACATGCATGGTGAGAATGCAACATGTGGTTTGCCACTAAATATCTTCTCCCCAACCGTACCCGGTGATAAGGTGGAAGCTCAAAATAGACTAAATTTGAGGTATTAGCACAAAAATTAACAAGCAGATGAGAGATCCTTCTGCAAAAAGTTAATATACATCTGTCAGTCTAACATTAATGTTCACTCACTGCATCACTCATTCATTGCAGAGGTCTCCTACGACCACACTCTTTGTAAATGTAATAGTCCATCACTCAATGAATCAGCTCACATAAAAGTTACCAAGTTCATATTTAGGGTGGTGTGATGATCTGTCTACTTTATGTGCATTTACTTGGACTGGGTGATTCTTTATACTACACTCACCCACACACACACACACACACACACACACACACACACACACACCTACAGAGACACAAAGGCAGAGAATTTCACTTACTGAGCCTCAAATACTGGGCTGGCTTCCCAAGGCAGCTAAGACCAGATGCTGACCTGGTCCCTAGTGTAAGGACTAAAAGAAGGGCACTGCCACCATTGTACCAACAAATGCCATGGTAACTGTCCTGAGTATCTTTCTGAGGTGTCCAGTTCCTATATATCACTATGTGACTAAGAACCCTACAGGAGAACTAATTTGTGATACCCAAAACATAAGTACATAGCTGGAGGCAGCAACAGCTGTTTGATCCAAACTATTCACCATCATGCCCTTAGGTAGAAACTCTTGATCTAAACACTGAGCTACATACATCTCCAGCACAAATTGAACTTTCTGGAAGTTAAGAATTCTCTCCAATAGAAGACACTTAAAATTGGCCAGAAAGGCAATACAGTAAGAAATGAAACTGTTGGTATATAAAGCAGACTTAGGGCCTGTAGCCAAAGTAGGGAAACAAGTGCAAACCAGTAGAAAAAGACAGCCCAGTAAAAACGATCAAGGGCTCAGGCAGACATTTCAGAAACCATGGGCTCTTTTGATGGCCCAGTGAGCAAGTGGAAAGGTTGCAGACTTGTCAGTTGTCAGTGAAATCAACAGGCAAATGGAACCATCAGTGCACAGTCATAAGTCTACACAAAAATGTAAAAACTTAATGGCAGGGCCAGTGAAATGGTAAGGTCACTTGCCTGGCTCCCACAAATTGTCTCTGACTTCCACTCCTGCTATGGGACCTTCTCCCAATAAATGCTTGTTTAAAACACATACACAGAGAGACGGGGAGGGGGGGGGAGTGAAATAAGAGAGAAAGAGGAACATGCTAGAAGGTGCACACGAGTTCTGTTCATAGTAGCCACAAACTGGAACAACACAAATATCCATCAGCATTAGAGTGGAATTAGGCATGGGTGAGGAAGAGGCCAAGGAGATGGAGAAGCTTAGGGTCAAACTGAGGGCCTCACAGGTGCTAGGGCAGTGCTCTGCTGTTAAGCCTCCAAACTCAAACTCTCTGTGCAAAAGTCATTTGTCCTCTGTAGAGCCCAGAGTCCCTGTCTATAAGGTTCAAGGACTTATCCCTTTAAATTGTTCCCGCATCTCCTATTTAGGTGAACTAGGTGGTGTGTACCAATCGAAAGTGCCCCAGTAGATCAAAAGAAGGCAAGAACAAGGCATCCCTTAGCAATTAAACATTCCTGCCATCTGAATGTCAGCTCTAGCGTGAGAGAGCTGTGTTTTCCTGTTGCACAGTGGTGCTTGACATACAAGTATTGCCATGGATGAATCCAAAAGAGGCTGATTAAATGTGATCCTTTCCCTGTGCTCTGAAGTCCACACCCACTGCCAAGAGGGGCTGCCTACCTGCAGAGTCTCAGCAGGGTGGGTATCCCCTTACCCCCTCTGGCAGGTGTTAATGAGATTAGCAATTAAAAGGCAGGCCAGCAGAGAGCAGACACCAGGACCTGACTGAGAGCCAGCTCAGGAAATGGAGAAGGCATGGCCTCAGTGAGGCAACCAGCTGGAGTTCCTGTTCGCCTGCATCCCCTATGCCATGGGCTTGGATAGGGTGGTGTTTCCTGTATGTGTGCCAGATAGTACATTGGAGTTGAGTGCCCACTAGCAGGATACAGGAGCTGCCTGGACGCCGGGGGGCAGTGATCCTTGATGTAGGTCGGGTATATCACTTGTTCCTAGATATCCTAGGATGCCCTTACCTTCTGTTAAAAAGAGACATCCTGTCAAATGTAGGAGCCTGGATTTGTTTTGACTCTGAACAGCCATCAGTAACCAATAAACAGGGAAGGAGCTTGATCCTGTAGGCAGTGGATGGTCTGGCTGTCTAAAAGCTATGATGGACATGGCTGTACTGGTCAAAGACTCTGACATGTTAACTTTGGGACAGAAAGTAATTACAATAGCCCCCATGCACTGGTGACCAGGAGAGCATTGTCAGGCAGCCCACACAACAATGGATGTCCAATGCCCACATGAATCACTGATGCACCACTTGCCATTCTTCTGCCTGAGAAGACTGATAAATAAGTAATTTGGGACTGTCATCACCTGCTGATTAAAGAGGCAGGAGATTGCAAAGACCTTACAGTCTTCCCTCTGGCCGTGGAAACACTAACTTAGTTCACTGATGGGAACAGTTACCTTGTGAAAGGTAAAGAAAGTACTGGGACAAGGATGTGAATGAAACCTGCATGGTTTGAGCCAGCAGCCTGCCAGAAGGAACCTCAGCATGAGAAGCTGAGCTCTTGGCCTTAACACAGGCCTTGTAGCTGGCAAAAGAAAAGAAAAAATCTGTAAACCTGTACACGGGCAGCAGTTATGCTTTTATAACTGTCCATGTGCACGGGGCTGTCTGTAAACAAAGGGGACTGGCTAAGCTTTACTGTGAGCAAGTCAGAGAGCCAGAGATGAGCTGACACCTGCATTCCTCCACATTTTCTCCCCACTGTCCTCCTTGAGTCGCTGCTGTAATTCTCATTAGGGACAGTGACCTGGAGCATAAGCTAAGTAATCCCCTTTCTGGCCTACATTGTGTGTGGTCAGTGTTTTAGCACAGCAACACATGCTCACCAGAATGGTAAGATATGATTTTCTTCTTTTCAACTGTGGTGAAGTAAATGTATGTTTTATTGTTTATTTTCATCTCATTTGTTCTTTTTCCAAGATAGGCTCTTAGCAATACAGTCCTTTGTGGCCTTGAACTTGTGACTCCTGTCTCAAGCTTCTGAGTACTGAGAAGGCATGTACCATTCCACTGGTTTGTAATTTTCACTAATTAAATATGACATGGTTACATTTAAGTTTCTTTATGTATACTTATTTGTTTTGAGGCAGGCTCTTGCTTTGTAGCCAAGGCCAGCTTGGAGGTAGTAGCAGTCATCTGTCCATACTTCCAAGTGCTGCAATTATAAACTTGCACTACACATAGTTACCTAAATGCATGGGGCTTTTTTGTAAAAGTAAAAAATGATATATGTTTAGGCTTAAATTTTGTGGTGTTCAAAACAAGCTGGTGGGTATCTAAGACAGAGGAATGTGTTGTCTGTGTAGCAATGCAAATGGAAAGCATTCTAGTTGAAGGAGGGATATATATGACAAATGTGGAAGGCAGTTACCCTATTCACCCTGCTTACAATTTTTTTTTTGTTTTACAGAGCATAATAATATTTTAACTTTACAGAAATGGGAGGCATTGGTGTTTGTTTGAAAGAGGGGGTTAGGAAACACTGAATAAATTGATTAATTTGAAAACTACTTCCCTCAAAGCCATGAAAACCTGAAGTCAATCCTCATAATTCTTGAAAATTAATCCAGATTGCTGTGTTGTGGATTATGCCTTTAACACCAGTACTTTGGAGGCAGAGGCAGAGGCAGAAAGTTCTCCAAAGGTCAGCCTGTTGTACAGAGTAAGTTTCAAGACAGCCAGGGCATCCTATAGGAACCTTGTCTCGAGGGAAAAAACATAATGGTTGCATATACTTCTAACTTCAACATTGATAGGTGGAATGAGAAACTTCACCTCCAAAATACATAAAAATAAGACAGCAGCTGAAGATAGGTTGAGCAGTTGCAAGCATTTTCTGCTCTTTTGCATAAGAGCAGGTTTCAGTTTCCAGCCCATGTGGTGGACTACAACTGTCCTGAACTGCTATTCCAGGGAAACCAGCCCTGACTTGTGACTTCAGTGGTCACCAGGTTCAAAAGCAACACACTTAAATACATGAAGGAAAGAATCTCATAGTCTTGTAAGTTAGGCTTTATATCAAAAACCCAGGTAGACAGTATCACCCCAAACTTGATTTCTGTCCTCCATTCCTTCTTCTTATATATGTCTGAGCTACCATCCACCACCAGAGAATAAATGCGTACATAAGAGCCGAGTATATGTAGTGATACAAATAGTTGTTACCAGACAAACTTAAAACTTTTGGCTCCTTTAATGATCAAACCTGTGTACCACTCAGCCATCCAGGATGATTCTGAAAATATGGGACACCAGGGAGAGCTGAGTAATAATGTTGAGGTATCTCATGTTCCATTACTAGTAAAGTAGAATCATACCACCCATGTGTATAGATGGAATAATACGAATAGTCA
The DNA here is from genome assembly GCF_943737965.1 of Phodopus roborovskii. Classification (NCBI taxonomy): domain Eukaryota; kingdom Metazoa; phylum Chordata; class Mammalia; order Rodentia; family Cricetidae; genus Phodopus; species Phodopus roborovskii. Next base: position 146,939 of record NW_026127013.1, on the reverse strand, counting down.
GACTGCCTTTCAAAGGTAAGGATAATTGATCCTTCAAGAAGACCATGACATTAGAGCATTTTCCTTAAGTTAATATAAATGATGTAGATGTGCTAAATAAAAAATACTTTTTTTTTTTCTTAAACACTCAAGTTCACTCATGTGGATTTAGGCACATGAGAACCTTTGGAGTATACTAATCACATCTGTTTTCCCTGAATATAAGTCAATTTTTAAACAATGATTAGTGAAACTTTATTTTACAATATATAAATAATACTCACTCTACTGCCTTCTTTATATACTAGGAATGGGGCAGGATCTACTGTATTCATAGTAATGCGCAAAGAGGTGATCATGGGAATATTAGAGTAAGTACTGTGTAAATTGAGTTCTGTATTGAAAGTGAAAAACTGGCTGTGTTTATACTTGCAATACAGTTTTGCTGAGTACATATTGCTTTTGTCCCATTTGTGGGGATGGAATTTCATTAAGATTGTTGTTAACTTGGAGCAGGGCAATAATTCAGGGGTGTTTTACTACAGTATAAATTGGAGCAGTCTCTATTTACTACCAAAGATATTACACGCAGGGCTATAATTCAGGGATATTTTACTACAGTAGGAATTGTAAAAGGAAGTTGAGCATGGTGACTGATACCTGTAAGCTTAACCTGAAAAGGAGGTTGGAGTATCAGGACCCTGAGGTATTTCTTTGCCACATAGCAGAAGTCAAGCACGAAACAAAGTCATAATTGTTCTTTCTTGCTAGAAGTATTAGGTGATCCTTTTTTTCAATATTTTCTGTTTGGCATAACCTACATTTTTGGCAGTTTATCTCTGTGTAAAAGCCCTGCCCATCTTAGCCCATAGTTTGTATTCAAGGGTGGTCTCCAACTCACAGGTAACCACTGCCCTTCTGTCTCCCAAGTGCTACATTTAAAAAATTGTGCCACCACCCGAGGCTTAAACTGCCTTGTATGTCAATTTAACCATTTGGCATTCCTATTATTTTGTAGTTCCATTACCATCCTTGCATCTTACTATAATCATATCTGGTTTCATAAAAAAAAGAAAGAGAAAAGTCTCCATTAACTAGAAAAGAATTGGACACTCAAGTAGAATATCTCAAAAAATGTAAAAAAGAGAGAATTCATAAACATAAACTACTCTTATAACAATATGAGGAACTCTGTAAACTTCTTCATAGGCCTGTGTATGATGTGCATATCACCTCTGACCCAACTGTAGAGAAGCTGAACCTGTTCCAACAACATGTGGCAACTTTGAGGCAAACAAAGGTATGCTGCTGCATTCATTCCCCCATAAAATTTGATTGGAATTAATGTATCTCATAATAATTTTGATTGTTTTAAAAGATTAGGAATGAACAGTTTGTCAACATTAATAAACATATCATATTGTGTATGAAAAAACTGGAACTAACTTCTGATTCAAGTTTTGAAAAAGATGGAGTGTGTCAATTTCAAAGTGTATTTTCTGTGTCATTGCAGAGTATTGTGGCACTACATATGTAGCTTTTGCAGGTAATAGGTGTTCAGATTATGCAGTATCAACTCACTTGTATTTATCAATTTGAAAAACCTGACAGCTTTTGCCTTAATACTAAATAAGGAGCCAGTTTGTATTAAGGGATGCTGAGGTAGGCATAACTTCAGTTTTTGACCAGCCTTGTACACAGAGTGAGTTTGGGGACAGGCAGGGCTACACAGGGAAACCCTTTCTCGAGTAAACAAACAGAAAGGGACAAAATATGTGAAGACACCCAACCATAATACAGTATGGAATAAATCTGTTTGTTTACTGTGTGTATGTGTGTGTGTGTGTGTGTGTGTGTGTGTGTGTATGTGTGTGTGTGTGTGTGGCAGGGGGTGGGTGTGGGTGTGTTTGTTTATGTTATGGGGAGAGAGAGACAGAAGCACAGATAGACAGAGACAGAGCAATAGAGTGATCACGTGTCAAAGTCAATTCAATTCCAATTGTCCATCTTATTTATCAGGTTCACATTTAGGAAGGTAAACTTTTCTGCCACTGAGACTTACAGATCTCTCTCACCTTTCCAGTGCTATTATGTAGTTGGACTTTCTTGTCAGATTTTCTTGGAACAATCCATCCCCAAATAATGACACAGACATTTCTAAATTATGAATGATTGGCCTTTAACTTAACCTTGTTCCAAACAATTTCCTATACCTTAACAAATGTCTATTAGCCTATTGTCTATTATTCTGTATTTGCAGCTCCTTCCTTGTCTTCCTGGCATGGGTCCAGGCCTAGATTCATTCCCCTGAGTTTTTCTCTCATCCCAGCAATCCTGCCTAACCATTCCTTTTGAGCAATTGGCCGTTTAACTTTTTATTAAACCAATTAAGGGCCTTAGGCAGGCAAGGTAAAAAGCACCCTATTTTCACATAATGATCAAATGTCCCACAAGTTTAACTTTTAATCATCCCCTTCTAGATTTAGCATTTTGCTTGATCTCAGGTCCTTCGTGTTTGTACTTTATTGACTGAGATACCTACTCAGGCCCTATTTTGCTTTGTTGGTAATAGAGGCTGAACTTAAATCTCTTAGTATCAGGAATTCTAGACACTAGCCAATAACCCCTAATTATAGCCCATAATTTACTACTTTTTAATTTAGAAACAAAATCTACCTCAATTTTGTGTGAATAAGAAATGTAATAAAAATTAATTATTGTCTCAGAATGCATAGCACTAGCCATTTTAACTAAACTAATGCTTATTTATGTTAACAATATAAAATTTTATTCCTGAGATGATCATGGTGTTTCATGCCTTTGAACCCAGGACTCAGGAGCCAAAAGCATGAATCTCAATGAATTCCAGGCCAGTCACAGATACATAATGAGGCCCTTTCTTAAAAACACAACAATGGAAGAGACAGAAGACTAAAAGTTGAAGCACACTGACTGTACTTACAGAGGATATGAGTTAACTCCCACCAACCAGATGGTAGCTCACGACCATCTACAATCAGATCTGTTGCCCTCTTCTTTTCTACCAGCAGACATTCAAGGAGGGTACTACATATGACAAAATAACTTTTAAAAATGAAATAAAATGTCCTACTGGTTACTTGAAACCCATCACTGTGCCTCTGCTAGAGTTCCCTCAGCTAAAGACCACCAAATAATTGTTAGATCCCCATATCCTCTTGGGAACTTCCTGAGTCCATGCATGCCGGATATTTTTTAAAATTAGTTCATGATTTTTTACATGTAGATCCTTGTTCCCTATATCTCCCTCATTCCTTCCCTTCCTCTTATCATCTGTTGCCCCCTCACATTCTCCCTGACCACCCTGCCATCCTATTCACCCACAATCAACACATAGGGCTAGGCCATCCAAGTGGGGTCATGTATTTCTGACAGCGCATTTGAAGTGTTGATTAGAATGTCTCTTCTATGTCTAGGTTTAGGGGTATCCCTAGATTGGGGGAATGTGTCCTCAAGGTCCTTTTGCGCACCAGGAATACATCCAGGTCCCACTGTCTGAACTCCATTAGACAGCTCACACCTTCTAGCTGATACCCATCTCAGGGGTCTGAGTCAGTTCCATGCTGGATTCACAGCTATCAGTCTGGGGTCCTATTAGCTCCTCCTTCATCAGGTCAGCTGTCTCAACGTGTTTCTGCAACTCGATCTTGTCCTCTCTCTCTCTGCATCTGGATTCTAGTTAGACGCAGTGTTTACTTATGGGTGTTTGCTTCTGTTTTCTACAGAGACTAGATGAGGGCTCCATGTAGCGCTCGAGTTAGTTGCTGATCTCATTCTCAGGGAAGGTCAATAATGGAAGCCTTTCCACTGTTGCTCAGATTGTTAGTTGGAGTCAGTCTTGTAGGTCTCTAGATACAAGTTTAGGTTCAATTTTCTCTTCAAACCAATAATGACTTGCTCTTTATGTTCTCTTCCTCTCTACCATGTTCTACTTTTTGTGCCTGGGTTACCTCATTCATGATTGCTTCTTCAATTACTATCCAATTGCCTGTGCATTTCCAGATTCCATTTTTTCTGTAGATTAGTAGTCCATTGTGTAGATGTGCCACAAGTTCTTCATCTATTCTTCAGTTGAGAGGCATCTGGGTAGATTCTAGGTTCTTGCTATTACAAATAATGCTGCTATACATATAATTAAACACTTGTCTCTGTTGCATGAATGTGGATAATTTGGGTATATGGCTATGAGTGGGATTGCCAGGTCCTGTGGTAAACCAATTCCCATCTTGCTGAGGAACTGCCATAGCTATCTTGAAAATGGCTGTACAAGTTTGAACTCCCAAAATCAGTGGAGGAGAGTTCCCCTTTCTACACATCCTGTCCAGCAGTACTCAGGAGCCAAAAGCATGAATCTCAATGAATTCCAGGCCTGTCAAAATTACATAATGAGGCTTTTTCTTCAAACACAACAATTGAATGGATAGATGGCTAAAAGTTCAAGCACACTGATTGTACTTACAGAGGATATGAGTTATTTCCCACCAACCAGATGGTAGTTCACAACCATCTACAATGAGATTGTTGCCCTCTTATTTTCTACCAGGAGATATTCAAGTAGGATATTACATATGATAAATAATTTTTAAATGAAACAAAACGTCCTACTGGATACTTGAAACCCATCACTGGGCCTCTGCTAGAGTTCCCTCAGCTAAAGACCTCAAGATCTCTTTTAGATCCACTAATCCTCTTGGGCACATTCTGAGTCCCTACATACTGAATTTTTTAAAATTATTATTGTTTATTTTACATGTTGATTCCTATCCCTCACTCGATACCCTCACTCCCTCTTACATTCTCTCCCCCCTTTACATTCACCCTGACCACCTCCCCTTCCATTCTCCCCCTCTCCAATATGGAGCTATGCCATCCAGGTAGGGTCATGTATTTCTGAAATTGAGAGTTCAGTTTAAGGTATGGTTAGAGTTAGGGTGAGCATTATGGTTGGTGGTAGCGTTAGTGTTGGGTTCCTGAAGCCCAGGAAAGGAGTGAGAGCCCATGGCGAAAATAACAGGAAAGGAAAGTAACGTTCAGATAGAAGAGAGTTTCCCCTTAGCAGTCTATGTAATTATTTGGGACCTTTGCTAAGCAATCAGTGGGATTAGAGATGTGGGAAGAAACATTTGAGGCACCCATAGATAATGTGACCCAGAGCCATAGGTCAACACCTCTACCAGAGATGATTAATAAAGGAGTAGAGCCGTGCTGCTATCATGCACCTGGGCTTGCCCAAGGATCCAGAGCTCTTGGGGATTGTACTGCAGAAGCAATGGGGGAAATGTGGGTAGGAGCAAGATGTGTAAACTGATGGACTACCTGTGAGGTCTAGACAGAGAGGGAAACATTGGAAAAACACGGAGGGCCAGAATCAGGGTTTGGTGTGATAGCAGAACCTGGATCCCAGAGACAGAAAGGTGAAACAGGAGCCCAGGTCTGAAGAAGGCACATGGGTTTCCCATCCTGTAGTGATTGTTGCCTCAAAGGATGGAGTCACCTTTGATACATGTGAACTTCCTGGAAGAGGATGAGGAGCTGTAGCTCTGGAGAACCCTGACATGCCCTTGGTCAGCACCCAAAGAGGAAGCAGAGGCAAGGAGCAAGTCCTATCCTTTTCTGAGGAAGCAGTGCAGCATGCAAAGTAGGGCTCCATCACACACAGCTGCCTGCAGTCTAAGCATCGAGAGGAATGCTGCATGCCAGGCATTATTACTGAACTTCCAGGGCAAGACTGCCTTGTGGAAATTGTACAAGGATGTTCTGTGTCTTCCCAGTCCACACACAGAAGCCACCAGCTACAAGTGGCTAAATGATTGTCATGATAAACACTCAATTCCAGGCTCTTTCTTGACAATAAATAGGCTTAGCTACAAGTTTGTGGTGTTGAGGAACACTTGGCAAGTGAAATTCCACATGAAGATGCTATGTACACTAGGTACTTTATTGAGGCTACCCTGGACGTAATATCAAAATCCTGGAGATTTTAAGGATGTGGGCAGCTTCTGAAAAGGTCAGAGTACCTAGTGTGAGACATATGACCCAGGAAATACAGGAGAAGAGCCATTTTTAAATTCTTAATATTTATCTAAAAATACATAATAAAAACTGTAGCTTCATATACATAGTAGTATCAAAGTTTCAGTTTTACTTTCCAAAATTTTTATTTAGTAAATGTGCATGCATTTGTTCCTGAGTGACAGGAGCCTTCAGGACCCAGAAGAGGGTATCAGGTCTCCTGTTAGAAGAATTACAGATAGGTGTGAACCACCATGTGGATGCTAGGAATTGAACCAGGCGTCCTCTAAGGGTATTAACCACTGAGAGCCAGCCCTTGGTGCCCCAAGCCCTGCAGAGCTGCATTTGTTCTGAAAAGTGAATCCTATGTGTTCCTTTGGGACTGTGGCTGATATGTCTTATTCAACCTTAGAGGTAGGTTTGTCACCTGAAGCAAAATGCTGTGAATTTTTAGACTTCAGAGGTAAAACTCTGTTTTCTAAAACCCAGATATGCAAGGCTCAAATTCCTCAGGGCTTAAGTTAAAAAAAACAAAATTCCTCAAAGCTTTCCAAACATACTAAGAAGTTTGGACTTCATCATGTGGGGAACTAGAAGCTCTAGAGGGTAGTTAGGTAGCAATGGAAATCACCAAGTTTAGCAAATGATTGAAAGCTGCATGGCCTTCATATTAATAAGGTAAGAATATAGAATCTCGGGATGCACTTATTGGCCCACACCCATGCAGTCATGGCCCCCTCTTCTCCTCTTTAGGAAAGTGCATAAATGAACTTCAGTGTTGCGATTGTCATAGATGCTATGAAAGTAAAGTCTGAAGAAAGGGTTCTCCAACAAGCCGGAGTAGGCTGCTCTGAGCACTAAAGCTTGTCTGAAACCTTAAAACCACCCGAAAGAGAAACAAACACCTCAAAGAGCTGAATTCGCTCTACTGTCCAGTCCTCTACAGAGCTCTAAGTGTCCAGTTAGGGCATATGGAGGGCTTTTGAGAATTTGTTTCATTAAATACAGTCCATGTTGAGGACTAAGTTATTGTATAAATTATCTAAAGCAGAAGTAAATGTTAAAAATCATTTCCAGTTATGCGCTTCTCTTTAGTATCAGCTAAGGTCTTGTGGCCACACATGTCACTGTACATGCATGGTGAGAATGCAACATGTGGTTTGCACTAAATGTCTTCTCCCCAACCCTACCCAGTGATATGTTGAGAGCTCACAATAGCCAAAATTGGAGTTATTTCCTCTGAAATTAACAAGAAGTTGAGAGATTCTTCTGCAAAAAGGGAATATACATCTGTCAGTCTAACATTAATGTTCACACACTGCATCATTCTCTCCGTGCAGAGGTCCCCCACGACCACATTCTTTGTAATTGTAGTAGTCCATCACTCAATGAATCAGCTGACAAAAAAGTTACCAAGTTCATGTTTAGGGTGGTGTGATGATCTGACTATTTTTTTGCATTTACTTGAACTGGGTGATTCTTTATTCTACACACACACACACACACACACACACACACACACACATCACAGACACACAAAGGCAGAGAATATCACTTACTGAGCCTCAAATATTGGGATGGCTTCCCAAGGCAGCTAAGACAAGATGCTGGTCTGGTCCCTGGTGTAAGGACTAAAAGAAGGGCACTGCCACCATTGTACCAACAAATCCCATGGTAACTGTCCTGGGTGTCTTTCTGAGGTGTTCAGTTCCTAAATGTCACTATGTGGCTAAGAACCCTACAGGAGAACTAATTTGTGATACCCAAAACATAAGTACATAGCTGGAGGCAGCAACAGCTGTTTGATCCAAACTATTCACCATCATGCCCTTAGGTAGACCCTCTACCTGGACAGCTGTGGCTGGAGATGGCTCATTGGGTAAAAGGTCAGGGACAGTGGCACATGACTTTTTCTCCAAATACTGAGGAGAGGGACAATATGGAGACAGGAGTCTCCTGCAGTGCATTAACCAGACAGCCTAGCAGAATCGTTGAGATCCAGGTTCAGTGAAGGGCACTTTCTAGGCAGTAACTCAATCACTGCTGAGATTAGCTTTGCTATGGGTTTGACTCCTCAGAAATAGCTTCATGACCTTGGACTTGAGAAGCAAGAAGTTGGGACTTTTGTTGTTGTTTGGGTTTTTTTTGGTTTTGTTTTTGTTTTTTTGAGACAGGGTTTATGTGTAATGACTATGTTCAACCAGGCTGATCTCGAAATCACAGATTCTCTGGTCTCTCAAGTGCTAGAATTAAAGACATCTACTACTATCCTGGTAGGAAAAGGCTGTGTAAAGTAAGACATGAGGGAAAAAAAAGGTCATGAAGGCAACCTTTTTAAAATATTGATAGATTAGTTTGTTTTTAATATTTATTTTTCTTTTGTATGTACATGGCTGTGTGTTTGTACAAGCACATATAGGTGCCCTCCAAAAAAAAAAAAAAAAAAAAAAAAGCCATCAGAACACCTACAACACCTGGAGTTACATGTGGTAGTAAGCTCACCCTGTGGAGTCTGGAAACCAATCTATCATCTTTCTGCTTACTTGGTTACTTTTTGAGATAGGGTCTCCAAATACAGACTAGCCTTGAACTTGCTATGTAGCTGTGTAGCTGAGGATGACCTTGAAGCTCTGATCTTCCTGCCTCTACCTCCCAAATACTGGGATTATAGGTAAACACCACCATACATACCCAGTTTCTGGAGAGCCAGGAATAGAGCCCAGGGTCTCATGCATGTTAGGCAAGCACTCTCTAAACACTGAGCTACATATATATCCATCACAAATTGAACTTTCTGGAAGTTAAGAATTCTCTCCAATAGAAGACACTTAAAATTGGCCAGAAAGGCAACACAGTAAGGAATGAAACTGATGGTATATAAAGCAGACATAGGGCCTGTAGCCAAAGTAGGGAAACAAGTGCAAACCAGTAGAAAAAGACAGCCCAGTAAAAACCGATCAAGGGCTCAGGCAGACATTTCAGAAACCGCGGGCTCTTTTGAGCAAGTGGAAAGGTTGCAGACTTGTCAGTTGTCAGTGAAATCAACAGGCAAATGGAACCATCAGTGCACAGTCATAAGTCTACACAAAAATGTAAAAACTTAATGGCAGGGCCAGTGAAAAAGTAAGGTCACTTGCCTGGCTCCTTCAATTTGTCTCTGACTTCCACTCCTGCTATGGGACCTGCTCCCAATAAATGCTTGTTTGAAACACATACACAGAGAGACAGAGGGGTGGGGGAGGAGAATAGGAGATAAAGAGGAACATGCTAGAAGGGGCACACTAGTTCTGTTCATAGTAGCCACAAACTGGAACAACACAAATATCCATCAGCATTAGAGTGGAATTAGGCATGGGTGAGGAAGAGGCCAAGGAGATGGAGAAGCTTAGGGTCAAACTGAGGGCCTCACAGGTGCTAGGGCAGTGCTCTGCTGCTGAGCCTCCAAACTCAACCTCTCTGTGCAAAAGTCATCTCACCTCTGTAGAGCGCTCAGTCCCTGTCTATCAGGTTCAAGTACTTATCCCTTTAAATTCTTCCCTCATCTCCTATTTAGGTGAACTAGGTGGTGTGTACCAATCGAAAGTGCCCCAGTAGATCAAAAGAAGGCAAGAACAAGGCATCCCTTAGCACTTAAATGTTCCTGTCATCTGAATGTCAGCTCTAGCGTGAGAGAGCTGTGTTTTCCTGTTGCACAGTGGTGCTTGATATATAAGTATTGCCATGGATGAATCCAAAAAGAGGCTGAGGAAATGTGATTCATTCCCTTTGCCAAAGAGGGCTGCCTACCTGCAGAGGCTCAGCAGGGTGGGTCTCCCCTTACCCCCTCTGGCAGGTGTTAATGAGATTAGCAATTAAAAGGCAGGCCAGCAGTGGCCAGACACCAGGAACTGACTGAGAGTCAGCTCAGGAAATGGAGAAGGCATGGCCTCAGTGAGGCAACCAGCTGTAGTTCCTGTTTGCCTGTATCCCCTATGCCATGGGCTTGGATAGGGTGGTGTTTCCCATACCTGTGCCAGATAGGACAGTGGAGTTGAGTGCCCACTAGCAGGATACGGGAGTTGCCTGGATACAGGTGTCAGTGATCCTTGATGCAGGTCGGGTATATCACTTGTTCCTAGATATCCCAGGATGCCCTTACCTTCTGTTAAAAAGAGACATCCTGTCAAATGTAGGAGCCTGGATTTGTTTTGACTCTGAACAGCCATCAGTAACCGATAAACAGGGAAGGAGCTTGATCCTGTAGGCAGTGGATGGTCTGGCTGTCTAAAAGCTATGGCTGCCATGGCTGTACTGGTCAAAGACTCTGACATGTTAACTTAGGGGCAGAAAGTAACTACAATATCCCCCCCATGCACTGGTGAGCAGGAGAGCATTGTCCGGCAGCCCACAGAACAATGGATGTCCAATGCCCACATGAATCACTGATGCACTACCTGCCACTCTTCTGCCTGAGAAGACTGAAGAACAAGTAATTTGGGACTGTCATCACCTGCTGATTAAAGAGACAGGAGATTGCAAAGACCTTACAGTCTTCCCTCTGGCCATGGAAACACTAACTTGGTTCACTGATGGGAACCTTGTGAAAGGTAAAGAAAGGACTGGGACAAGGATGTGAATGAAACCTGCAGAGTTTGAGCCAGCAGCCTGACAGAAGGAAACTCAGCAAGAGAAGCTGAGCACTTGGCCTTAACACAGGCCTTGCAGCTGGCCAAAGAAAAGAAAGAAAATCTGTAAACCTGTACATGGGCAGCAGTTATGCTGTTATAACTGTCCATGTGCAAGGGGCTATCTGTAAACAAAGGGGACTGGCTAAGCTTTACTGTGAGCAAGAGAGAGAGCCAGAGATGAGCTGACACCTGCATTCCTCCACATTTTCTTCCCACTGTCCTGCTTGAGTCGCTGCTGTAATTCTCATTAGGGACAGTGACCTGGAGTATAAGCTAAGTAAGCCCCTTTCTGGCCTGCATTGTGTGTGGTCAGTGTTTTAGCACAGAAACAGATGCTCACCAGAACGGTAAGATATGATTTTCTTCTTTTCAACTCTGGTGAAGTAAATGTATGTTTTATTGTTTATTTTCATCTCATTTGTTCTTTTGCAAAGATAGGCTCTTAGCAATAGTCCTTTCTGTCTTTGAATTTGTGACTCCTGTCTCAAGCTTCTGAGTACTGAGCAAGGCATGTACCATCCCAGTGGTTTGTATTTTTCAGTAATTAAATATGAGATGGTTACATTTAATTCTCTTTATGTATACTTATTTGTTTTGAGGCAGGGTCTTGCTTTGTAGCCAAGCCCGCTTGAAGGTATTAGTAGTCATCTGTCCATACTTCCAAGTCCTGCAATTATAAACTTGCATAGAGAAATGGGAGGCATTGGTGTTTGTTTGAAAGACTGTTAAGAAAACATTGAATAAATTGATTAATTTGAAAATTGCTTCAGTTATAAACTTGCACTACACATAGCTACCTAAATGCATGGGGCTTTTTTGTAAAAGTAAAAAATTATATATGTTTAGGCTTATATTTTGTCATGTTCAAAAAACAAGCTGGTAGATATCTAAGATAGAGGAATATGTTGTCAGTTTAGCATTGCAAATGGAAAGCATTCTAGTTGGAGGAGGGATATATATGACAAATGTGGAAGGCAGTTACCCTATTCACCCTGCTTAATTTTTTTTTCTTTTGTTTTACAGAGCATAATAATATTTTAACTTTAGAGAAATGGGAGGCATTGGTGTTTGTTTGAAAGAGGGGTAAGGAAACATTGAATAAATTGATTAATTTGAAAACTGCTTCCCTCAAAGCCATGAAAACCTCAATTCACTCCTTACAATTCTTGAAAATTAATCCAGATTGCTGGGTTGTGGATTATGCCTTTAACACCAGTACTTTGGAGGCAGAGTCAGAGGCAGAAAGATCTTCAAAGGCCAGCCTGTTCTACAGAGTAAGTTTCAAGACAGCCAGGGCATCATATAGGAACCTTGTCTCGAGTGAAAAAACATAATGGTTGCATATACTTCTAACTTCAACATTGAGAGGCAGAGATAGGTGGAATGAGAAACTCCATCTCCAAAATACGTAAAAATAAGAGAGCAGCTTAAGATACATTGTGCAATTGCATGCCTTTTCTGCTCTTGAATAAGAGCAGGTTTCAGTGTCTAGCCCATGTGGTAGACTACATCTGTCCTGAACTGCTATTCCAGGGAAACCAGCCCTGACTTGTGACTTCAGTGGTCACCAGAATCACAAGCAACACACTTAAATACATGAAGGAAAGAATCTCATAGTCTTGTAAGTTAGGCTTTATATCAAAAAACCAAGTAGACAGTATCACCCCAATCTTGATTTCTGTCCTCCATTCCTTCTTTATATATATGTCTGATCTACCATCCACCACCAGAGAATAAATGGGTACATAAGAGCCGAGTATATGTAGTGATACAAATAGTTGTTACCAGACAAACTTAAAACTTTGTGGCTCCTTTAATGATCAAACCTGTGTACCACTCAGCCATCCAGGATGATTCTGAAAATATGGGACACTAGGGAGAGCTGAATGATAATGTTGAGGTATCTCATGTTCCATTACTATTAAAGTAGAATCGTACCACCCATGTCTATAGATGGAATAATACCAATAGTCAGACTGCCTTTCAAAGGTAAGGATAATTGATCCTTCAAGAAGTCCATGACATTAGACCATTTTCCTTAAGTTAATATGATTGATGTAGATGTGCTACATGAAAAATCCTTTTTTTTTTTTTTTTTTTTTTTTTTTTTTTCTTAAACACTCAAGTTCACTCATGTGAATTTAGGCACATGAGAACCTCTGGAGTATACTAATCACATCTGTTTTCTCTGAATATAAGGCAGTGTTTAAACAATGATTAGTGAAACTATATTTTTACAATATATAAATAATATTCACTCTACTTCATTCTTTATCCACCAGGAATGGGGCAGGATCTACTGTATTCATAGTAATGGGCAAAGAGGTGATCATGGGAATATTAGTGTAAGTATTGTGTAATTTGAGTTCTGTATTGACAGTGAAAAACTGGCTGTGTTTATACTTGCAATACAGATTGTGCTGAGTACATATTGCTTTTGTCCCATTTGTGGGGATGGAATTTCATTAAGATTGTTGTTAACTTGGAGCAGGGTAATAAGTCAGGTGTGTTTTACTACAGTATAAATTGGAGCAATCTGTATTTACTACCAAAGATATTACAAGCAGGGCTATAATTCAGGGATATTTTACTACAGTAGGAATTGTAAAAGGGAGTTGAGCATGGTGACTGATACCTGTAATCTTAACCTGAAAAGGAGGTTGGAGTATCAGGACTCTAGTTATTTTTTTACCACATAGGAGAAGTCAAGCACGAAACAAAGTCATAATTGTTCTTTCTTGCTAGAAGTATTAGGTGATCCTTTTTTCATTTTTTTTCTGTTTCGCATAACCTACATTTTTGGCAGTTTATCTCTGTGTAATAGCCCTGCCCATCTTTGCCCATAGTTTGTATTCAAGGGTGGTCTCCAACTCACAGATAACCACTGCACTTCTGTCTCCCAAGTGCTACAATTAAAAAATTGTGACACCACCCGAGGCTTAAACTGCCTTGTATGTCAATTTAACCATTTGGCATTCCTATTATTTTGTAGTTCCATTACCATCCTTGCACCTTACTATAATCATATCTGGTTCCATAAAAAAAAAAAAAAAACAGACAAGTGTCCATTAACTAGAAAAGATTTGGACACTCATGTAGAATTCCTCAAAAAATGTAAAAAAGACAGAATTCATGAACATAAACTACTCTTTTAACAATATGAGGAACTATGTAAACTTCTTCATAGGCCTATGTATGATGTGCATATCACCTCTGACCCCACCGTAGAGTGGCAACATGAGGCAACTTTGAGGCAAACAAAGGTATGCTGCTGCATTCATTCCCCCATGAAATTTCATTGGACTTTTATGTATCTCATAACAATTTTGATTGTTTTAAGAATTTAGGAATTGACAGTTTGTCAATATTAATAACAAATCATATTGTGTATGAGAAAATTGGAACTAACTTCAGATTCAAGTTTTGAAAAAGATGGAGTGTGTCAATTTCAAAGTGTATTTTCTGTGTCATTGCAGAGTATCGTGGCACTACATACATTGCTTTTGCAGGTAATATGGGTTCAGATTATGCAGTATCAATTCACTTGTATTTATCAATTTGAAAAACCTGACAGCTTTTGCCTTAATTATAAATAAGGAGCCAGTTTGTATTAAGGGATGCTGAGGTAGGCATCACTTCAGTTTTAGACCAGCCTTGTACACAAAGTGAGTTTGGGGACAGGCAGGGATACACAGGGAAACCCTTTCTCGAGTAAACAAACAGAAAAGGCACATACAGGGATAGAATAGGTGAAGACAACCAACCACAATACAATATGGAATATATCTGTTTACTGTGTGTGTGTGTGTGTGTGTGTGCTGGGTGGGTGGGTGTGGTTGTGGGTGTGGGTTTGTGTATTTATTTATGGGGAGAGAAAGACAGAAGCACAGATAGATAGAGACAGAGCAATAGAGAGATCACGTGTCAAAGTCCATTCAATTCCAATTGTCCATCTTATTTATCAGGTTCACATTTAGGAAGGTAAACTTTTCTGCCACTTAGACTTACAGATCTCTCTCACCTTTCCAGTGCTATTATGTAGTTGGACTTTCTTGTCAGATTTTCTTGGAACAATCCATCCCCAAATAATGACACAGACATTTCTAAATTATGAATGATTGGCCTTTAACTTAACCTTGTTCCCAACAATTTCCTATACCTTAACAAATGTCTATTAGCCTATTGTCTATTATTCTGTATTCGCAGCTCCTTCCTTGTCTTCCTGGCATGGGTCCAGGCCTAGATTCATTCCCCTGAGTTTTTCTCTCAGCCCAGCAATCCTGCCTAACCATTCCTTTTGAGCAATTGGCCGTTTAACTTTATATTAAACCAATTAAGGGCCTTAGGCAGGCAAGGTAAAAAGCACCCTATTTTCACATAATGATCAAATGTCCCACAGGTTTAACTTTTAATCATCCCCTTCTAGATTTAGCATTTTGCTTGATCTCAGGTCCTTCGTGTTTGTACTTTATTGACTGAGATACCTACTCAGGCCCTATTTTGCTTTGTTGGTAATAGAGGCTGAACTTAAATCTCTTAGTATCAGGAATTCTAGACACTAGCCAATAACCCCTAATTATAGCCCATAATTTACTACTTTTTAATTTAGAAACAAAATCTACCTCAATTTTGTGTGAATAAGAAATGTAATAAAAATTAATTATTGTCTCAGAATGCATAGCACTAGCCATTTTAACTAAACTAATGCTTATTTATGTTAACAATATAAAATTTTATTCCTGAGATGATCATGGTGTTTCATGCCTTTGAACCGAGGACTCAGGAGCCAAAAGCATGAATCTCAATGAATTCCAGGCCAGTCACAGATACATAATGAGGCCCTTTCTTAAAAACACAACAATGGAAGAGACAGAAGACTAAAAGTTGAAGCACACTGACTGTACTTACAGAGGATATGAGTTAACTCCCACCAACCAGATGGTAGCTCACGACCATCTACAATCAGATCTGTTGCCCTCTTCTTTTCTACCAGCAGACATTCAAGGAGGGTACTACATATGACAAAATAACTTTTAAAAAGGAAATAAAATGTCCTACTGGTTACTTGAAACCCATCACTGGGCCTCTGCTAGAGTTCCCTCAGCTAAAGACCACCAAATACTTGTTAGATCCCCATATCCTCTTGGGAACATCCTGAGTCCATGCATGCCGGATATTTTTTAAAATTAGTTCATGATTTTTTACATGTAGAACCTTGTTCTCTATATCTCCCTCAATTCCTTCCCTTCCTCTTATCATCTGTTGCCCCCTCACATTCACCCTGACCACCCTGCCACCCTATTCACCCACAATCAACACATAGGGCTAGGCCATCCAAGTGGGGTCATGTATTTATGACAGCGCATTTGAAGTGTTGATTAGAATGTCTCTTCTATGTCTAGGTTTAGGGGTATCCCTGGATTGGGGGAATGTGTTCTCAATGTCCTTTTGCGCACCAGGAATACATCCAGGTCCCACTGTATGAACTCCATTAGACAGCTCACACCTTCTAGCTGATACCCATCTCAGGGGTCTGAGTCAGTTCCATGCTGGATTCACAGCTATCAGTCTCGGGTCCTATTAGCTCCTCCTTCATCAGGTCAGCTGTCTCAATGTGTTTCTGCAACTCGATCTTGTCCTCTCTCTCTCTGTCTGCATCTGGATTCGAGTTAGACGCAGTGTTTACTTATGGGTGTTTGCTTCTGTTTTCTACAGAGATTAGATGAGGGCTCCATGTAGCGCTCGAGTTAGTTGCTGATGTCATTTTCAGGGAAGATCAATAATGGAAGCCTTTCCACTGTTGCTCAGATTGTTAGTTGGAGTCAGTCTTGTAGGTCTCTAGATATAACTTTAGGTTCAACTTTCTCTTCAAACCAATAATGACTTGCTCTTTTATGTTCTCTCCCTCTCTACCATGTTCTACTTTTTGTGCCTGGGTTACCTCATTCATGATTATTTCTTCAAGTGCCATCCACTTGCCTGTGGTTTTCAAGATTCCATTTTTTCTGTCTATTAGTAGTTCATTGTGTAGATGTGCCACAAGTTCTTTATCCATTCTTCAGTTGAGAGGCATCTGGGTAGCTTCTACGTTCTTGCTATTACAAATAATGCTGCTATAGATATAATTAAACACTTGCCTTT
This sequence comes from Phodopus roborovskii, assembly GCF_943737965.1. NCBI lineage: Eukaryota > Metazoa > Chordata > Mammalia > Rodentia > Cricetidae > Phodopus > Phodopus roborovskii. Next base: position 130,101 of record NW_026127013.1, on the reverse strand, counting down.
GTTGCATGAATGTGGATAATTTGGGTATATGGCTATGAGTGGGATTGCCAGGTCCTGTGGTTAACCAATTCCCATCTTGCTGAGGAATTTCCATAGCTATCTTGAAAATGGCTGTACAAGTTTGAACTCCCAAAAGCAGTGGAGGAGAGTTCCCCTTTCTACACATCCTGTCCAGAAGTACTCAGGAGCCAAAAGCATGAATCTCAATGAATTCCAGGCCGGTCAAAATTACATAATAGGCCTTTTCTTCAAACACAACAATGGAATGGATAGATGGCTAAAATTTCAAGCACACTGATTGTACTTACAGAGGATATGAGTTACTTCCCACCAACCAGATGGTAGTTCACAACCATCTACAATGAGATTGTTGCCCTCTTATTTTCTACCAGGAGATATTCAATTAGGATATTACATATGATAAATTATTTTTAAATGAAACACAACGTCCTACTGGATACTGGAAACCCATCAATGGGCCTCTGCTAGAGTTCCCTCAGCTAAAGACCTCAAGATCTCTGTTAGATCCACTAATCCTCTTGGGCACATTCTGAGTCCCTACATACTGAATTTTTTAAATTATTATTGTTTATTTTACATGTCGATTCCTATCCCTCACTTGATACCCTCCCTCCCTCTTACATTCTCTCACCCTTTATATTCACCCTGACCACCTCCCCTTCCATTCACCCCCTCTCCAATATGGGGCTATGACATCCAGGTAGGGTCATGTATTTCTGAAATTGAGAGTTCAGTTTAAGGTATGGTTAGAGTTAGGGTGAGCATTATGGTTGGTGGTAGCGTTAGTGTTGGGTTCCTGAAGCCCAGGAAAGGAGTGAGAGCCCATGGTGAAAATAAAAGGAAAGGAAAGTAACGTTCAGATAGAAGAGAGTTTCCCCTTAGCAGTCTATGTAATTATTTGGGACCTTTGCTAAGCAATCAGTGGGATTAGAGATGTGGGAAGAAACATTTGAGGCACCCATAGATAATGTGACCCAGAGCCATAGGTCAACACCTCTACCAGAGATGATTAATAAAAGAGTAGAGCCGTGCTGCTATCATGCACCTGGGCTTGCCCAAGGATCCAGAGCTCTTGGGGATTGTACTGCAGAAGCAATGGGGGAAATGTGGGTAGGAGCAAGATGTGTAAACTGATGGACTACCTGTGAGGTCTAGACAGAGAGGGAAACATTGGAAAAACACGGAGGGCCAGAATTAGGGTTTGGTGTGATAGCAGAACCTGGATCCCAGAGACAGAAAGGTGAAACAGGAGCCCAGGTCTGAAGAAGGCACATGGGTTTCCCATCCTGTAGTGATTGTTGCCTCAAGGAATGGAGTCACCTTTGATACATGTGAACTTCCTGGAAGAGGATGAGGAGCTGTAGCTCTGGAGAACCCTGACATGCCCTTGGTCAGCACCCAAAGAGGAAGCAGAGGCAAGGAGCAAGTCCTATCCTTTTCTGAGGAAGCAGTGCAGCATGCAAAGTAGGGCTCCATCCCACACAGCTGCCTGCAGTCCAAGCATAGAGAGGAATGCTGCATGCCAGGCATTATCACTGAACTTCCAGGCCAAGACTGCCTTGTGGAAATTGTACAAGGATGTTCTGTGTCTTCCCAGTCCACACACAGAAGCCACCAGCTACAAGTGGCTAAATGATTGTCATAATAAACAGTCAATACCAGGCTCTTTCTTGACAAAAAATAGGCTTAGCTGCAAGTTTGTGGTGTTGAGGTACACTTGGCAAGTGAAATTCCACATGAAGATGCTATGTACACTAGGTACTTTAGTGAGGCTACCCTGGATGTAATATCAAAATCCTGGAGATGGTAAGGATGTGGGCAGCTTCTAAAAAGGTCAGAGGACCTAGTGTGAGACATATGACCCAGGAAATACAGGAGAAGAGCCATTTTTAAATTCTTAATTTTTATCTAAAAATACATAATAAAAACTATAGCTTCATATACATAGTAGTATCAAAGTTTCAGTTTTACTTTCCAAAATTTTTATTTAACAAATGTGACAGGAGCCTTCAGAACCCAGGAGAGGGTATCAGGTCTCCTGTTAAAAGAATTACAGATAGTTGTGACCCAACATGTGGGTGCTAGGAATTGAACCGGGCGTGCACTTAACCACTGAGCCAGCCCTTGGTGCCCCAAGCCCTGCAGATATGCATTTGTTCAGAAAAGTGAATCCTAAGTGTTCCTTTCGGACTGTGGCTGATATGTCTTATTCAACCTTAGAGGTAGGTTTCTCACCTGAAGCAAAATGCTGTGGATTTTTAGATGTCAGAGGTTTTCTAGAACCCAGGTATGCAAGGCTCAAATTCCTCAGGGCTTAATTTAAAAAAAAAAAAAAAATTCCTCGAAGCTTTCCAAACAAACTAAGGAGTTTGGACTTTATCTTGTGGGGAACTAGAAGCTCAAGAGGGTAGTTATGTAGCAATGGAAATCACCAAGATGAGCAAATGATTGAAAGCTGCATGGCCTTCATATTAATAAGGTAAGAATATAGAATCTCGGGATGCACTTATTGGCCCACACCCATGCAGTCATGGCCCCCTCTTCTCCTCTTTAGGAAAGTGCATAAATGAACTTCAGTGTTGCGATTGTCATAGATGCTATGAAGTAAAGTTGAAGAAAGGGTTCTCCCACAAGCCAGAGTAGGCTCCTCTGAACACTAAAGTTTGTCTGAAACCTCAAAACCACCTGAAAGAGAAACAAACACCTCAAAGAGCTGAATTTGCTCTACTGCCCAATCCTCTACAGAGCTCTGAGTAACCAGTTAGGGCACATGGAGGGCTTTTGAGAATTTGTTTTATTAAATACAGCCCATGTTGAGGACTAAGTTATTGTATAAATTATCTAAAGCAGAAGTAAATGTTAAAAATCATTTCCAGTTATTTGCTTCTCTTTAGTATCAGCTAAGGTCTTGTGACCACACATGTCACTGTACGTGCATGGTGAGAATGCAACATGTGTTTTGCCACTAAATGTCTTCTCCCCAACCATACCTGGTGATAAGGTGGAAGCTCAAAATATCCTAAATTTGAGGTATTAGCACAGAAATTAACAAGCAGATGAGAGATTCTTCTTCAAAAAGTTAATATACTTCTGTCAGTCTAACATTAATGTTCACACACTGCATAACTCTCTCAGTGCAGAGGTCTCCTACGACCACACTCTTTGTAAATGTAGTAGTCCATCACTCAATGAATCAGCTCACATAAAAGTTACCAAGTTCATGTTTAGGGTGGTGTGATGATCTGACTATTTTATTTGCATTTACATGGACTGGGTGATTCTTTATACTACACATACACACACACACACACACACACACACACACACACACACACACACCATAGAGACACAAAGGCAGAGAATTTCACTTACTGAGCCTCAAATATTGGAATGGCTTCCCAAGGCAGCTAAGACCAGATGCTGGCCTGGTCCCTGGTGTCAGGACTGAAAGAAGGGCACTGCCACCATTGTACTTACAAATGCCTTGGTAACTGTCCTGAGTATCTTTCTGAGGTGTCCAGTTCCTAAATATCACTATGTGACTAAGAACCCTACAGGAGAACTAATTTGTGATACCCAAAACATAAGTACATAGCTGGAGGCAGCAACAGCTGTTTGATCCAAACTCTTCACCATCATGCCCTTAGGTAGACACTCTACCTGGAGGGCTGTGGGTGGAGATGGCTCATTGGGTAAAAGGTCAGGGACAGTGGCACATGACTATTTCTCCAAATACAGAGGAGAGGGACATTATGGAGACAGGAGGAACCCTGCAGTGCATTAACCAGCCAGCCTAGCAGAATCCTTGTGATCCAGGTTCATTGAAGGGCAGTTTCTAGGCAGTAACTCGTTCACTGCTGAGATTAGCTTTGCTAAGGGTTTGACTCCTCAGTAATAGCTTCATGACCTTGGATTTGAGAAGCAAGAAGTTCGGATTTTTGTTGTTCTTTTGGTTTTTTTGGTTTTGTTTTTGTGTTTTTGAGACAGGATCTGTGTGTAATCACTATGTTCAACCAGGCTGATCTTGAAATCCCAGATTCTCCTTTCTCTCCAGTGCTAGAATTAAAGAAATCCACTACTATCCTGTTAGGAAAAGACTGTGTAAAATAAGACATGAGGGAAAAAAAAGGTCATGAAGGCAAACTTTTAAAAATATTGATAGATTTGTTTGCTTTTAATATTTATATTTATTTGGTGTGTATATGACTGTGTGTATGTACGAGCACATATAGGTGCCCTCCAAAAAAAAAAAAAAAAAAAAAAAAAAAAAAGACATCATATCCCCTACAACACCTGGAGTTACAGGTGGTAGTGAGCTCATCCTGTGGAGGCTGGAAACCAAACTCTAATCTTTCTGCTTACTTGATTACTTTTTGAGATAGGGTCTCCAAAAACAGGCTAGCCTTGAACTTGCTATGTAGCTGTGTAGCTGAGGATGACCTTGAACCTCTGATCTTCCTGCCTCTACCTCTAAAATACTGGGAGTATAGGTAAACACCACAATACATACCCAGTTTCTGGAGAGCCAGGAATAGAGCCCAGGGTCTCATGCATGTTAGACAAGCACTCTCAAAAAACAGAGCTACATATATCTCCAGCACAAATTGAACTTTCTGGAAGTTAAGAATTCTCTCCAATAGAAGACACTTAAAATTGGCCAGAAAGGCGACACAGTAAGAAATGAAAGTATTGGTATATAAAGCAGACATAGGGCCTGTAGCCAAAGTAGGGAAACAAATGCAAACCAACAGAAAAAGACAGCCCAGTAAAATCCAATCAAGGCCTCAGGCAGACATTTCAGAAACCGTGTGCTCTTTTGGTTGCCCAGTGAGCAAGTGGAAAGGTTGCAGACTTGTCAGTTGTCAGGGAAATCAACAGACTAATGGAACCATCAGTGCACAGTCATAAGTCTATACAAAAATGTAAAAACTTATTGGCAGGGCCAGTGAAATGGTAAGGTCAATTGCCTGGCTCCCACAAATTGTCTCTGAATTCCACCTCTGGTATGGGACCTTCTCCCAATACATTCTTGTTTAAAACACATACACAGCAAGAGAGACGGGGGGGGGGGGGGGGGGAGAATAAGAGAGAAATAGGAACATGCTAGAAGGTGCACACTAGTTCTGTTCATAGTAGCCACAAACTGGAACAACCCAAATATCCATTAGCATTAGAGTGGAATTAGGCATGGGTGAGGAAGAGGCCAAGTAGATGGAGAAGCTTAGGGTCAAACTGAGGGCCTCACAGGTGCTAGGGCAGTGCTCTGCTGCTGAGCCTCCAAACTCAACCTCTCTGTGCAAAAGTCATCTCTCCTCTGTAGAGCCCTGAGTCCCTGTCTATCAGGTTCAAGGACTTATCCCTTTAAATTGTTCCTGCATCTCCTATTTAGGTGAACTAGGTGGTGTGTACCAATCGAAAGTGCCCCAGTAGATCAAAAGAAGGCAAGAACAAGGCATCCCTTAGCAATTAAATGTTCCTGCCTTCTGAATGTCAGCTCTAGTGTGAGAGGGCTTTGTTTTCCTGTTGCACAGTGGTGCGTGACATATAAGTACTGTCATGTATGAATCCAAAAGAGGCTAAGGAAATGTGATCCTTTCTCTGTGCTCTGAAGTCAATACCCATTGCTGAGGAGGCTGACTTCCCTGCAGAGGCTTGGCTGGGTGTGGATTGCCTTACCACCTGTGGCATGTGTTAATGAGATTAGCAATTAAAAGGCAGGCAAGCAGTGGCTAGACACCAGGACCTGACTGAGAGCCAGATCAGGAAATGGAGAAGGCATGGCCTCAGTGGGGCACCCAGCTGCAATTCCTGTTTGCCTGCATCTCCTATGCCATGTTCTTGTCAAACTGTGTTGTTTACTGTACCTGTGCCAGATGGTACAGCAGAGTTGAGTGCCCACTAGCAGGATGCAGCAGCTGCCTGGACTCCTGTGGCAGTGATCCTTGATGTAGGCCAGATATCTCACTTGTTCCTAGATATCCCTAGATGCCCTTACCCTCTGTTAAAAAGAGACATCTTGTCAAATGTAGGAGCCTGGATTTATTTTGACTCTGATCAGCCATCAGTAACCGATAAACAGGGAAGGAGCTTGATCCTGTAGGCAGTGGATGGTCTGGCTGTCTAAAAGCTATGGCGACCATGGCTGTACTGGTCAAAGACTCTGACATGTTAACTTAGGGGCAGAAAGTAACTACAATAGCCCCCCATGCACTGGTGAGCAGGAGAGCATTGTCTGGCAGCCCACTGTCCAATGGATGGATGACCATGCCCACATGAATCACTGATGCACTACCTGCCACTCTTCTGCCTGAGAAGACTGATGAACAAGTAATTTGGGACTGTCATCAACTGCTGATTAAAGAGACAGGAGTTTGCAAAGATCTTACAAACTTCCCTCTGGCTGAGGAAGCACTAACTTAGTTCACCAATGGGAACAGTTACCTTGTGAAGGTAAAGAAAGGACTTGGACAGCGATGTGAATTAAACCTGCCCTGTTTGGGCCAGCAGCCTGCCAGAAGGAAACTCAGCATGAGAAGCTGAGCTCTTGGCCTTAATACAGGCCTTGCAGCCGGCCAAAGAAAAGAAAAAATCTGGAAACTTGTACACAGGCAGCAGTTATGCTTTTATAACTGTCCATGTGCACGGGGCTATCTGTAAACAAAGGGGACTTGCTAAGCTTTACTGTGAGCAAGTGAGAGAGCCAGAGATGAGCTGACAACTGCATTCCTCCACATTTTCTTCCCACTGTCCTGCTTGAGTCGCTGCTATAATTTTCTTTAGGGACAGTGACCTGGAGCATAAGCTAAGTAAGCCCCTTTCTGGCCTGCATACTGTGTGGTCCGTGTTTTAGCACAGCAACAGAAGCACACCAGACCGGTAAGATATGATTTTCTCCTTTTCAACTGTGGTGAAGTGTAGGGAGCCGTCCCTGCATTCTCCATTACAAGATGGCGCCTGCATCCCGCTGGCGTTGAGAGTAAACAAGTCAGTGAGCAGGTGCAGGGTGATTTTTCCCTCCCTTGGCCTCTGCCTCTCCCGTGGCGTCATGATGGGCCGATGAGCTGCAGGCAATCAGGAGGTGACACGTCCGAGGCGAAGGTTATAAACCTATATAAGGGTTGGGTTTTGGGTATTTGGGGTCTCTGTTCTGTAAGCTTATGCTCTCCCTCTCAAGATGCATTCAAGCTTTACTGCAGAAGGATCCTGAGTGCGCTGCATCATTCTTGGTGGCGACAGGACTTCTGTTGCCAAAACCCGGGAACTGAGACCTCATCATCGTCAGCCCATCGGAGACCCCTTGACTACAAGGAGGATTCAGAACTGCTGGCATACGTGCTGGGAGAGGTAGGTCTTTTCTGGGCCTTGGTAAGAGGTCCAGGATAGCAAGTCAGAACCCGAGCATAATGAGAGGTTGGGCGCGTGCAGGAAAAAACCAGTCTCCCCCCCAAAAAAAGTTAAAAAGACCCTCCCGGTGATTCTAATGACAAGGGAGTGTATTTGTCAGAAACCAAAGCAGTTAATTTGTCTAAGCTGGGTGTGGTGGCACATGCCTTTAATTCCAGCACTTGGGAGACAGAAGCAAGCAAATCTCTTGTGAGTTCAAAGTAAACCTGGTATGCAGAGTGAATTCCAGGACAGATAAGAGTTACACAGAGAAACCCTGTCTCAAAAAATGAAACAATAGAAGTAAAAGAAACAGAGTAATAATAAAGCCATGTAAAGATGAAAAGCTCAGAGAGAATCTGGTTACAGTATGCTATTGTGTTGTCTCTGCATTCATTGTTTGATTGCCGAGAAAATAACAACTGATAAAGGAAATGTTGCTGGATTAATTCAATTGATATATTTTAAAAATGCTTTGACTCCAAAATTTAAGTTCAAGGACAAGTTACTGGGAAAAAGGATTTCTATTTTTGTTTCAACAGGAAATAAAAAGCTGTGGATTCCTTCCAGACTAATGTGGTTTGATCAAGCCAGACCCCCTGAAACCTCGGTTCATATTGCAGAATAGGACCTTTGAGTTTGAGCAGATGCTTCGGGAGTTGAGAGCCGCCATTATTCAGATAAACTTCACGTGCCTTGATCTATCCTTGATGGAGGGACTATTGTGGTGGATTGCTTCAGCTGTTTCCTATTTCAAGGAATGGGTAGGGGTGGGATTGTTTGGTGCAGCCATTTGCTGCGGACTTGTGTTGCTTCTCTGGCTGGTGTGTAGGCTCAGGGCTCAAACTAAGAGAGACAAGGTAGTTATCACCCAGGTGCTTACAGCTTTGGAACAAGGGGCTTCCACTGATATTTGGTTATCTATGCTTAAGCAGTAGGCTGCTGGCTAGACAGCTCTTGCACGCCCGGAGCCTAGGCTCATTTCACAGGGTACAGTGTCAGGCTTGAGCAGCCCATGAGGGATGCTGAGCAAATTACTGATGGCTGTTCAGAGTCAAAACAAATCCAGGCTCCTACATTTGACAGGATGTCTCTTTTTAACAGAAGGTAAGGGCATCCTGGGATATCTAGGAACAAGTGATATATCCCACCTGCATCAAGGATCACTGACACCTGTATCCAGGCAACTCCCGTATCCTGCTAGTGGGCACTCAACTCCACTGTCCTATCTGGCACAGGTATGGGAAACACCACCCTATCCAAGCCCATGGCATAGGGGATACAGGCAAACAGGAACTACAGCTGGTTGCCTCACTGAGGCCATGCCTTCTCCATTTCCTGAGCTGACTCTCAGTCAGTTCCTGGTGTCTGGCCACTGCTGGCCTGCCTTTTAATTGCTAATCTCATTAACACCTGCCAGAGGGGGTAAGGGCAGACCCACCCTGCTGAGCCTCTGCAGGTAGGCAGCCCTCTTTGGCAAAGGGAATGAATCACATTTCCTCAGCCTCTTTTTGGATTCATCCATGGCAATACTTATATATCAAGCACCACTGTGCAACAGGAAAACACATCTCTCTCACGCTAGAGCTGACATTCAGATGGCAGGAACATTTAAGTGCTAAGGGATGCCTTGTTCTTGCCTTCTTTTGATCTACTGGGGCACTTTCGATTGGTACACACCACCTAGTTCACCTAAATAGGAGATGAGGGAAGAATTTAAAGGGATAAGTACTTGAACCTGATAGACAGGGACTGAGGGCTCTACAGAGGTGAGATGACTTTTGCACAGAGAGGTTGAGTTTGGAAGCTCAGCAGCAGAGCACTGCCCTAGCACTTGTGAGGCCCTCAGTTTGACCCTAAGCTTCTCCATCTACTTGGCCTCTTCCTCACCCATGCCTAATTCCACTCTAATGCTGATGGATATTTGTGTTGTTCCAGTTTGTGGCTACTATGAACAGAACTAGTGTGCACCTTCTAGCATGTTCCTCTTTCTCTCTTATTCTCCTCCCCCCACCCCTCTGTCTCTCTGTGTATGTGTTTCAAACAAGCATTTATTGGGAGCAGGTCCCATAGCAGGAGTGGAAGTCAGAGACAAATTGAAGGAGCCAGGCAAGTGACCTTGCTTTTTCACTGGCCCTGCCATTAAGTTTTTACATTTTTGTGTATACTTATGACTGTGCACTGATGGTTCCATTTGCCTGTTGATTTCCCTGACAACTGACAAGTCTGCAAACTTTCCACTTGCTCACTGGGCCATCCAAAGAGTCCTTGGTTTCTGAAATGTCTGCCTGAGCCCTTGATAGGTTTTTTGCTGGGCTGTCTTTTTCTACTGGTTTGCACTTGTTTCCCTACTTTGGCTACAGGCATTATATCTGCTTTATATACCAACAGTTTCATTTCTTACAGTGTTGCCTTTCGGGCCAATTTTAAGTGTCTTCTATTGGAGAGAATTCTTAACTTCCAGAAAGTTCAATTTGTGCTGGAGATGTATGTAGCTCAGTGTTTAGAGAGTGCTTTCCTAACATGCATTAGACCCTGGGCTCTATTCCTGGCTCTCCAGAAACTGGGCATGTATGGTGGTGTTTACCTATAATCCCAGTATTTGAGAGGTAGAGGCAGGAAGATCAGAGGTTAAAGGTCATCCACAGCTACACAGCTACATAGCAAGTTCAAGGCTAGCCTGTTATTGGAGACCCTATCTCAAAAAGTAACCAAGTAAGCAGAAAGATTAGAGTTTGGTTTCCAGCCTCGACAGGGTGAGCTCACTACCACCTGTAACTCCAGGTGTTGAAGGGGATCTGATGGCATTTTTTTTGGAGGGCACCTATATGTGATTTTACATAGACACACAAAATAAAAGTAAATATTAAAAACAATCTAATCTATCAATATTTTTAAAAGGTTTCCTTCATGAACTTTTTTTCCCCTCATGTCTTACTTTACACAGTCTTTTCCTACCACGTTAGTAGTGCCCTTCTTTTAGTACTTACTCCAGGGACCTACAGCTTCTCTGCCCTCTATAGCAGCCAGGTTATGGAGTCTCCTTACCTCTTTAGCCCATACACTTAGCACACAGCTATGATCTCCACCACCATGTTGAGCAGCAGGGACAGCATGCCTGCAGAGTCATTTAAGATGTCAAACCAGTAGTTCCCAGCCTCTATGGTGAACTCCATGCCGATGGCACAGTTGATGTGGCACACTAGACCTGGAACACAAGATCACTGCTCATCTCTCTGAGACTCCCTGAGTCATCCCACATTAGATGTCAACAAGAGCCATCCATCCCTAGGTGTGCTGTGGAGGGTGAGTTCCCACATCAGCTATAAGAGCTGCTTTGTAGGGGATTTCATAGCAGAAAAACAACAGCAACAGTTAGGGTATTGCTCTTTAGGGGACATCATATAACGACTGAAAGTCTTTGAATGCTGAATATACCAAAACATACCCTTGAGACTGTGAGAATTGTACTTAAATGTGGTGTGGGGTCCTAGAGAAGGATTGGTTTGGGAGGAAACTACAATTTACATAGGTGCTATCACATACCAGGGTCTGGTCATGTACCTTAGCAGATTAAACCTCCAAGGTAGTAGTCAGGGATCCCTTGTATACTGGGATGCCAGGGCTTAGTGTTGTCTGATATCTCCCTGTAGTACAACATGGCAGAGTCAATATTTGACTCCAGGTTTACATATGACTTCCTAAGGCTTTGCATGGTGCCTCTGAATTCATAGTAGCCCTTCCCACTGCCATACCATATTATGTCAAACACTGGGAGGCTCCCTCAGGAGAGGATTAAGTGCTGGATTGGGAGCTACATGCATTTATACTGTGGAACACAGATTCCCAATTTACTGAAAAATAAATAAAATGCCAAGTGCCATCATGCTTCGAGGAATGGGGAAGAGGACACTTCCCACATGATATCTAGGACATGTGATCAGAAGTGACATTATCTATCATGGACATAGTGCCATCAGAGGCACATGAGGGTTCTCATGATCCTGGCTGGGTGGCAAGGTGGTGAAATAAAAAATGGGTCTCTGTGGTGCATATTACCTGTGCATACAGCTCCTAGAACAACTGATCCAAGTGGAGGTGAGTATCGCCAAAGCAGGAGCAGAGCTATACCAGTGCAGCCCTTCTGGAGTAGTCTTAGTAGCACATGGCCCCTAATAAGACCCCTCCACTGATTGTCTTGCATTTTGCCATCCACACATGCCCAGCCTCCACTGCCTGGTGTCCTAACCTCTAATGGCTGCCTTGGGTTGGTAACTGGAGAAGACCTTGATGTCTGTCATAGGGGTGAGGATGGCCGCTGTGTGTCCAAGCAGGCTCCCCCATACCCAGCATCAGCAGCAGCATGAAGAAGTAGAGAACTGACCATAGCTGGGACACTTCCATGCTTCTAATGGCCTCAGTGTAGATGATAAAGGCCAGGCCCATGCCCTGGAAAGCCTGCAGATGATTAATAGACACCAGTTACTCATGTGAGTCAGAGGGGACAAGAGTGGAACACCATAGTTCTAATGTGGAAGGTCTATCCTCCATGTGTTGCTGCACTCTTTCAGGTGTGTAACTGTAACACCAAAAATAAAAATCCAGAGACAGGTATTGGGGTTCAAGCTTCAAGCTGAAGGTCAGAGAAGCAAACCAGCCGAGCCACTAGCTCTTACATCTACCTCAGTCTATAAGGGGGTGATCCTGTCCCTGCAAGATGTCTAGCAAACCTAAGACTGCTGCCTCTCCTCAGGGTGCCTAGAGACCAAATCTCTCAATGCAGCCTGAGACATTGGGTTTCTGTTTTTTATATGCCTCTCTAGAGCTGGGATTAAAGGTATGAGCTGTGTTAATCTTTTAGACTGATTCACTCTAGTGTATCCCTGGGAGGTTTCACACTCCCAGAGATCCACCCAAAGCTTGTGCCTCCACTGTCTGGCTAGCTGTTATGGATGCTGGGATTAAAGTTATGTGTCACCTTTGCGTGATTGCAATAGCCTGTGACTGGCTTTGCTTTTTGAATCCTCGGGCAAGTTTTGACAAATCATACATAATATATCACCACATATAAATTTCTGGACTTTCAGACCTGGGCTCTTACTGGAGATAGTAGAACATTGGGTAAGTGCCTTGAAGTTTTGTAGCCCGCTGTCACTTCCTGTCTGTTCTTGGCTTCCTTGTCCATCAATAGTTAGTGTCTTAGGCTCATGAGTCTATTGTCATGAATTGTACAATCTTTGTCCACCATGATAGATTGTATGTCTCACTCAGGAGAGCAAAATAAGTACCTCCATCATGACCGTGTTAGTTATTTGTTTATAGCAACACAATTTGTTTTGACTGATACATAAATGTAAATAAGCTCAGTGGAGTAAGCACAGTGGGAATAGTAGGCTTCAGAAGCAGATAAGGATAACATGACATTGAGATTTTTAACTGAATATTAGATATCACACAACAATTATTTCACTATTATTAGCAGGAGCCATCAATTCTAAACAATGTAAGTGTTAAAATACTCCCTCCTGGGTACTCTGATCTCACTCTCCTGCCCATGACTACCACCGAAAGCAACACAAGGAAGACAATTTGAATCAATGACTTAAAAAAAATAGTGTTTTCAATAATTATCATAATTATTGGTTTAAATGTTATCTATAATGTTAATATTGGATTAGATATAGCTGAAGAGAGAAGGAGTGGACAGGGACTTATTTCTCAGGGTACTTCTATTCAATCAAACGTAGTTTGACATAAAGATGCACTTAAATTGGACTAATGGTGTCTGTATACACTGTGAACCTTAACATATCTTGATATATAATGGACTTCAATCATACAACAAGCTGCTGAAACTCAGATAATCACATCAGCTAGCCTGTGCGTGCCAGGTTGCCAACTGCTTAAAACAAAGTTCAAAGAAAGCAAATATAAGTTTTATCCATCGAGCACTGTGTATACTTCATTTACTATATCTTTTTAAATTTTATTTTATATGCATTGGTGTTTTGCTTGCATGCATGTCTGTGCGTTTGTCTCTTTCGTTTTTATGAAACCAGATATGAGTATAGAAAAGTGCAAGGATGGTAAAGGAACTACAAAATAATAAGAATACCAAATGGTTAAATTGAAATACAAGGCAGTTTAATTCTGGGGTGGTGGCACAATTTTTTAATTGTAGCACTTGGGAGACAGAAGGGCATTGGTTATTTGTGAGTTGGAGACCACCCTTGAATACAAACTATGGTCTAAGATGGGCAGGGCTATTTCACAGAGATAAGCTGCCAAAAATGTAGGTTATGCCAAACAGAAAAGAATGAAAAAAGGATCACCTAATACTTCTAGCAAGAAAGAACAATTATGACTTTGTTTCGTGCTTGACTTCTCCTATGGGGTAAAAAAATAACTAGGGTCCTGATACTCCAACCTCCTTTTCAGGTTAAGATTACAGGTATCAGTCATCATGCTCAACTTCCTTTTACAATTCCTACTGTAATAAAATATCCCTGAATTATAGCCTTGCATGTAATATCTTTGGTAGTAAATACAGATTGCTCCAATTTATACTGTAGTAAAACATACCTGAATTATTGCCCTGCTCCATGTTAAAAACAATCTTAATGAAATTCCATCCCCAAAAATGGCACAAAAGCAATATGTACTCAGCAGAATCTGTATTGCACAGCCAGTTTTTCACTTTCAATACAGTACTCAAATTACACAATACTTACACTAATATTCCCATGATCACCTCTTTGCTCATTACTATGAATACAGCAGATCCTGCTCCATTCCTACTGGATAAAGAAGGCAGTAGAGTGAGTATTATTCAAATATTGTAAAAATATAGTTTCACTAATCATTGTTTAAAAATTGCCTTATATTCAGGGAAAATAGATGAAATTAGTATACTCCACATGTTCTCATATGCCTAAATTCATATGAGTGAAAGTGAGTGTTTAAGGAAAAAACAGTATTTTTTAAATAGCAAATCTGCGTCATTTATATTAACTTAAGGAAAATGGTCTAATGTCATGGTCTTCTTGAAGGATCAATTATCCTTACCTTTGAAAGGCAGTCTGACTGCTAGTGTTATTCCATCTACACACATGGGTGGTATGCTTCTACTTTAATAGTAATTAGAACATGACATACCTAAACATTATCACTCAACTCTCCCTGGTGTTCCATATTTTCAGAATCGTCCTGGATGGCTGAATGGTGCACAGCTTTGATCATTAAAAGAGCCACAAAGTTTAAAGTTTGTCTGGTAACAACTATTTGTATCACTACATATACTCTGCTCTTATGTACCCATTTATTCTCTGGTGGTGGATGGTAGCTCAGACATATATATGAAGAAGGAATGGAGGACAGAAATCAAGTTTGGGGTGATACTGTCTACCTGTTTTTTTTTTTTTTGTGATATAAAGCCTAAATTACAAGACTATGAGATTATTCCCTACATGTATTTAAGTGTGTTGCTTGTGAACCTGGTGACCACTGAAGTCAGAAGTCAGTGCTGGATTCCCTGGAATAGCAGTTAGGACAGTTGTAGTCAACCACATGGGCTGGAAACTGAAACCTGCTCCTATGAAAGAGCAGAATATGCTTGCAACTGCTCAACCTATCTTCAGCTGCTGTCTTATTTTTACGTATTTTGGAGATGAAGTTTCTCATTCCACCTATCTCTGACTCTCAATGTTGAAGTTAGAAGTATATGTAACCATTCTGTTTTTTCACTCGAGACAAGGTTCCTATATGATGCCCTGGCTGTCTTGAAACTTACTCTGTACAACAGGCTGACCTTTGGAGATCTTTCTGCCTCTGCCTCCACAGTACTGGTGTTAAACGCATAAACCACAACCCAGCAATCTGGATTAATTTTCAAGAATTGTGAGGATTGACTTGAGGTTTTCATGGCTTTGAGGGAAGTAGTTTTCAAATTAATCAATTTATTCAATGTTTCCTTACCCCTCTTTCAAACAAACACCAATGCCTCCCATTTCTCTAAAGTTAAAATATTATTATGCTCTGTAAAACGAAAAAAAAAATTGTAAGCAGGGTGAATAGGGTAACTGCCTTCCACATTTGTCATATATATCCCTCCTCCAACTAGAATGCTTTCCATTTGCATTGCTAAACTGACAACATATTCCTCTGTCTTAGATACCCACCAGCTTGTTTTGAACACCACAAAATTTAAGCCTAAACATATATCATTTTTTACTTTTACAAAAAAAAGCCCATGCATTTAGGTAGCTATGTATAGTGCAAGTTTATAATTGCAGCACTTGGAAATATGGATAGATGACTGCTAATATCTCCAAGCTGGCCTTAGCTACAAAGCAAGACCCAGCCTCAAAACAAATGAGTATACATAAAGAAACTTAAATGTAACCATCTCATATTTAATGAGTGAAAAGTACAAACCAGTGGGATGGTACATGCCTTGCTTGGTACTCAGAAGCTTGAGACAGGAGTCACAAGTTCAAGGCCACAAAGGAATATATTGCTAAGAGCCTATCTTGGAAAAAGATCAAATGAGATGAAAATAAACAATAAAACATACATTTACTTCACCACAGTTGATAAGAAGAAAATCATATCTTCTTTTCCTGTGCTAAAACACTGACCACACACAATGCAGGCCAGAAAGGGGCTTACTTAGCTTATGCTCAAGGTCACTGTCCCTAATGAGAATTACAACAGCGATCAAGCAGGACAGTGGGAAGAAAGTGTGGAGGAATGCAGTTGTCAGCTCATCTCTGGCTCTCTCACTTGCTCACAGTAAACCTTAGCTCGTCCTCTTTGTGTACAGATATCCCCGTGCACATGGACAGTTAAAAAAGCATAACTGCTGCCCTTGTACTAGCTTCCAGATGTTATCTTTTCTTTGGCCAGCTGCAAGGCCTGTGTTAAGGCCATGAGATCAGCTTCTCATGCTGAGGTTCCTTCTGTCAGACTGCTGGTTCAAACAGTGCAGGTTTTATTCACATCACTGTCCCAGTCCTTTTAGTGCTTCCCCTGCCAGAGGGAAGTCTGTAAGATCTTTGCAAACTCCAGTCTCTTTAATCAGCAGTTGATGACAGTCACAAATTACTAGTTCATCGGTCTTCTCAGGCAGAAGAGTGGCAGGTAGTGCATCAGTGATTCATTTGTGCATTGGTTATCCATCGGTCTGTGGGCTGCTGCACAATGCTCTCCTGCTCTAGTGCATAGGGGGCTATTGTAGTTACTTTCTGCCCCAAAGATAACTTGTCAGCATCTTTGACCAGTACAGCCATGGCAGACATAACTTTTAGACAGCCAGACTGTTGTTCTTTTGCTGCAGCTAATGCCTAAGAAACATACAAAGGAGACTCAGTGCCCACGTGGTGTTTATTGAGTTAAGGGAGAGAAAGAGGGCTTAGCTGTTGGCCAACTGAAAGATGGAGTGAGAGAGAGCAGCGAGACCAGAGACAGAGCAGAGAGACCAGAGAGAGGCAGAGAGAGAGCAGAGAGAGATAGGTACTTGGTGTAGTTGCTTTAAAAGAGGCTTGTGCATGCCTAACTGAGTCCTCTTGTTGCCAGGTAAAGCTGATGTAGAGATGGCAAGGCCATGAGCATCCTGCCCATCCTTGGGTCCGGGGTCAGCTGGCTGCTAGTTCGTAACATTTCCACATTTTATTGTTATTAAAAAAGGTGGGGGTTGGGCATGGTCCTCCACAGTTGTTGAAGTCAGAGGCTTTAAGGACATCTGCCTTCTGTTGATGGCATGAGACCTGTGGATTAGGAGCTTTTGGAAGACTTACCTACCGTTGGCCCAAGCAACGTGGAGAAAGTCTATTCCACTGCCCTCTTGTCCACGGTCCTTAGAGCCCTTTGCAGCAGTTGAGATGAAAGGCAGGATTGCTCAGTGGCTAGCATTGGAACTTTTGTGGGTGGAGTTTCTTTCAGTGTCCATCAGTCTTCTTGGAGGAAATGCGTGGTGCCAGCAGCTGGCCTGTCTCTCTGTTATAAAAGCTTTTTAAGGAAACATTTTAAATGCCATATTCTCTAGATCTCTGAGCATTTGAGGGCTGTCTGACTGTCTAGCATAACTTAGTATACAAAAATATGTCTTTAGTTACTTGTCTTGAGCACACAGGTGGCTAGGTAAAGCTTTATCCCTGTAATTAATTAATCTGTTTGGGCAACTGGATCCAAGCTGAGAGGCTGTGGAGGGATGTTTTACTCAGAGCCCTGAAGCCTGACTGTAACTGGTTTTAACTTAGTAGGTTACAGTTATCCCTGTAGAGGACAAAGAGATAGAGAAAAACTCCCTTTGATAATAGAGGCTTAACCTTTATAAACAGCTTACAGGAAAGACTGGGTGGCATAGATATTTTGTTAGCTTGAAATAGACATGTATAACCTTAAATGTTTACCACCATTAAAAAGGCGCATAACAATTTAGAAGTATTTGAGACTTAGTACAGTTGAATTTAAGTTGTATGAGTTAGCTTACATATACATAAATTTAAATTAAATGTACAGACACATTAAACAGGACTGGGTAAAACTGAGAAGACTAGAATGTGAAGCTATATATGACATAGTGAAAAAAAATTAGAGACAAAGAATAAAGAATAAAGCAAATAAAAGAATAAAAGCAAAAGGTAAATGAATTACAGGTTCTGTTGGTGGCAGAAGCTGGCTAGACCACCTCTGCCTAGGTGGCTGGTGTAGCAGAGGGAAGAACCATGGGGGGGTGAGGCTAGGCCATGTGGTCAAGATGGTGGCTGCCATAAACATATCCCCAAAAACTAGCAGAAATCATAAAGTTTTGAGATAAAATTTTGACTTGAGTAGATGCTTCCTCAGCCCAGGCTCTGAGACAGGCTGCGGCAGTGGCTGTGGCAGCAGGAGAGTTTTAACGTGGCAGGAAGAGAACAGAAATAAGTTTAGGGTAAGAGATTATTTAGCAGAGAGATAGAAAAAACTCCTTCCATCTACCTGTTTGCTGGCAGTAATTTGAAAGATCCAGTAAAATATCAGGATCTAGAGAGCCTTTACCTGGCCAATTTGAATTATTTTCTAGGGGATATCTAGCCCACATTTTCAGTACAAAGGTAAATAAGACTGGGTGCCTTAACAAGTGGCATCTATCAGGAATCCCAGTGGAGTGGTGAGGGGTATTTCCTTGGTCAGTTTATTCCCCATGGGTAGAGCAGAAAGTGACGAAGCAGTCTTGGAACTCGTCAGCTCAAGAGTGTGGCAACACCGTAAATGAGAATGGCAGAGCTTTACTGGAAGCTCCTCAGCCCAAGTACTTTGCCAGGTCCAACAGGGGCTGGAAGGACTCAGCAGTCCTAGAGCAGAGCAGATATACCGCCAAGGTCGGTATGTCTTCCACCCGTGAGGAATGTACCCGACCTTAAGGAAATGGGTTAAAATTTAAAAGAGTACCTTACCTAATTGAAGTCAGTGTAGGGTAGTATTTCCAGCAAATGGGGTGGGCGGATGAGGGTGGGGGGGTGGATGGAGGCATACTTCTGGTATCTGAAAGAGTGTCTCTGGCTGCCGCCTGCCAGAAGAAGGCCACCAGTGACCCACATGGAGAGCCTGCCTGGGGTTCGGAACCAATGTTGTTCTTTTGCTGCAGCTAATGCCTAAGAAACACAAACACAAGACTCAGTGCCCACATGTAGTTTATTGAGCAAGGGGAGAAAAGAGGGGGTATCTGGTGGCCAACCAGAAGCAGGAGAGAGAGCAGAGAGACAAGAGAGAGAGAGAGAGCAAAGAGAGGCAGAGAGAGATGTGAGAGAGCAGAGAGACCAGAGAGAGCAGAGAGAGGCAGAGAGAGAGCAGAGAGAGAGCAAAGAGAGAGAAGCACTTGGAGAGCTTATTTTAAAAGAGGCTTGAGCATGTGTTGTAAGACCTTCAGAATGAGGAGTCTTCCAGAATGAGGAGTCGATACCCCAAGAACTCAGTGTCCAGTCCAGTTGCTGCAAAATGCAAGAGGCTTTAATGAACAGGAAACAATTGCACAAACAGGCTCCTCCAGCTTGCAGCTAGGGAGAAGCCCCCTCCCCTGGGCCCAGGTGTTTTTAAAGGCAAATGCACAAGCATAGGAAGGGGTGGGACCCTCTTTCCATTGAGTACTTGACCCTTGGAGGCCTGATGGTCTGTCTATTAGGGTCAGCAGACCTTAGGGCTTCAGGTGTGCTAATTAACCTAGTCTGGGCAAACCAGAGTTACAGCTATCTCTTGACCCTATTTACCACCTGTTGTCTCACAGGAAAGGAGGGGCAGTGTGAATTCTTCTAATCTCAGGGACTTGTGAGTGGAAGCTAGCAAATTCCAAGGAACACATATTGGCTTCTAGGTTAGTCCATAATTAACATTACTTTTTAGGTCTTTCAGTGTAAATGAGTCCTCTAGCTGCCAGGTAAAGCTGACAAGGCCAAGAGAGTCCCACCCATCCTTAGGGCAGGGGTCAGCTGCCTGCTAGTTCCTAACACAGACCATCCACTGGCTACAGGATCAAGCTCCTTCCCTGTTTATCGGTTAATGATAGCTGTTCAGAGTCAAAATAAATCCAGGCTCGTACATTTGACAGGATGTCTCTTTTTAACAGAGGGCACACTGGGATATCTACGAACAATTGATATATCCTGCCTACATCAAGGATCACTGCCACTGGCATACAGGACCCTCCCGCATCCTGCTAGTGGGCACCCAACTCTGCTGTACTATCTGGCACAGGTAGGGGAAACACCACACTTGCCAAGCCCAAGGCATAGGATGTACAGGCAAATAATAACTGCAGCTGGTTGCCCCACTGAGGCCATGCCTTCTGAATTTCCTGAACTAGCTCTCAGTCAGGTCCTGGGGTCTGGCCACTGCTGGCTTGCCTTTTAATTGCTAATCTCATTAACACCTGCCAGAGGGGGTAAGGTGAGCCACAACCAGCCAAGCCTCTGCAGGAAAGGCAGCCCTCCTTAGCAATGGGTATGGACTAGGGAGCACAGGGAAAGGATCACATTTCCATGGCTTCTTTTGGATTCACCCATGGCCATACTTACATGTCAAGCACGACTCTCCAACAGGAAAACAAAGCCCTCTTATGCCAGAGCTAACATTCAGATGGCAGGAACATTTAATGCTAAGGGATGGCTTGTTCTTGCCTTCATTAGACCTACTGGGGAAGTTTCGATTGGTACACACCACCTAGTTCACCTAAATAGGAGATGCAGGAACAGTTTTAGGGATAAGTACTTGAACCTGATAGAAAGAGTTTCAGGGCTCTACAGAGGAGAGATGACTTTGGCACACAGACATTGAGTGTGGAGGCTCAGCAGCAGAGCACTGCCCTACCACCTGTGAGGCCCTCAGTTTGACCCTAAGCTTCTCAATCTACTTGGCCTCTTCCTCACCTGTGGTGTCTTACAATCAGGTTGTGAGCAACTGCTGTGAGGCCCCTGGCAGCTAGAGAATCTTATTCCCTAGGCTAGGAGGAGACCTAAGATTTTGTTGCTTTTGCTGAACCTGACAGCACCAATGACTTAGGGTCTGTGTCTCCACTCCACCACTGGTTAAGCTGTCTGACTTTAACACCTCTGACTGTTTCATCCTCAATAGAAAACAAACATAAATCCCTGCTACCCCCACCCCTATCCCAACAAGCATAAACTACCTATCCAAGAAAATTTCACCTTCAAACAGTAAAGAAAGCAGGCACAATGCAACAGAAGGCACTCTGGCTATTTAAGCTTCATATTATAGGTTCTGGTCTGCTTCCCCCCATGCATAATTCCAGTCTAATGCTGATGAATATTTATGTTGTTTCAGTTTGTGGTTAATATGAACAGAAATAGTGGGCATATTCTAGCATATTCCTCTCTCTCTTATTCTCTATCTCTCTCTCTCTTTGTCTGTGTGTGTTTGAAACAAGCATTTATTGGGAGCAGGTGCCACAGCATGAGTGGAAGTCAGAGACAATTTATGGGAGCCAGGCAAGTGACCTTACCATTTCATTGGCCCTGCTGTTTAGTTTTTACATTTTTGTGTAGACTTATGACTGTGCACTGATGGTTCCATTTGCCTGTTGATTTCCCTGACAACTGACAAGTCTGCAACCTTTCCACTTGCTCACTGGGCCATCAAAAGAGCCCGCGGTTTCTGAAATGTCTGCCTGAGCCCTTGATCGGTTTTTACTGGGCTGTCTTTTTCTACTGGTTTGCACTTGTTTCCCTACTTTGGCTACAGGCCCTATGTCTGCTTTATATACCAACAGTTTCATTTCTTACTGTGTTGCCTTTCTGGCCAATTTTAAGTGTCTTCTATTGGAGAGAATTCTTAACTTCCAGAAAGTTCAATTTGTGCTGGAGATGTATGTAGCTCAGTGTTTAGAGAGTGGCTGGTTAATGCACTGCAGGTATCCTCCTGTCTCCATATTGTCCCTCTACTCTATTTGGAGGACTATTTGGAGAAATAGTCATGTGCCACTGTCCCTGACCTTTTACCCAATGAGCCATCTCCAGCCCCAGCCATTCAAGTAGAGGGTCTACCTAACAGCATGATGGTGAATAGTTTGGATCAAACAGCTGTTGTACTTATGTTTTGGGTATCACAAATTAGTTCTCCTGTAGTGTTCTTAGCCAGATAGTGACATTTAGAAACTGGACACTTCAGAATGATACCAAGGACAGTTACCATGGGATTTGGTGGTACAATGGTGGCAGTGCCCTTCTTTTAGTCCTTACACCAGGGACTAGGCCAGCATCTGGTCTTAGCTGCCTTGGGAAGCCATCCCAATATTTGAGGATCAGTAAGTGAAATTCTCTTCCCTTGGTCTCTGTGGTGTGTGTGTGTGTGTGTGTGTGTGTGTGTGTGTGTGTGTGTGTGTGTGTAGTATAAAGAATCACCCAGTCCAAGTAAATGCAAATAAAGTAGTCAGATCATCACATCACCCTAAACATGAACTTGGTAACTTTTATGTCACCTGCTTCATTGAGTGATAGACTACTACATTTACAAAGAGTGTGGTCGTGGAGAACCTCTGCAAGGAGAGAGTGGTGCCGTGTGTGAACATTAATGTTAGACTGACAGATGTATATTACCTTTTTGCAGAAGAATCTCTCATCTGCTTATTAATTTCTGTGCAAATACTTCAAATTTAGGCTATTTTGAGCTTCCACCTTATCACTAGGTAGGGTTGGGAAGAAGACATTTAGTGGCAAACCACATGTTGAATTCTCACCATGCATGTACAGTGACATGTGTGGCCACAAGACCTTAGCTGATAGTAAAGAGTAGCAAATAACTGATAATAATTTTTAATATTCACTTCTGCTTTAGATAAATTATACAATAACTTAGTCCTCAACATGGACAGTATTTAATAAAACAAATTCTCAAAAGCCCTCCATATGCCCTAACTGGTTATTCAGAGCTCTGTAGAGGATTGGGCAGTAGAGGGAATTCAGCTCTTTGAGGTGTTTGTTTCTCTTTTGGGTGGTGTTGAGGCTTCAGACAAGCTTTAGTGCTCAGAGGAGCCTTGTTGGCTTGTGGGCTTGTGGGAGTACCCTTTCTTCAGACTTTACTTTCATAGCATCTATGACAATCACAACACTAAAGTTCATTTATGCACTTTCCTAAAGAGGAGAAGAGGGGGTCATGACTGCATGGGTGTGGGCCACTAAGTGCATCCTGGGATTCTATCTTCTTCCTTTTTATTATGAAGGCCATGCAGCTTTCAATCATTTGCTAAACTTGGTTATTTCCTTTGCTACCTAACTACCCTCTAGAGCTTATAGTTCCCTACAACATAAAGTCCAAACTCCTTAGTTTGTTTGGAAAGCTTTGAGGATTTTTTTTTGTAATTTTATATAACAAAGTCCAATTAAATGAAAACAAACATTCATACACAATATTTGGGAATTTGGGCGTCGTTCTTTCCAAACTACTTCCTGCTGGTAAGGGGCGCTATCTTGGGGGAATCGAAGAAGATTCAGATATCCTAGCTGTAGTCTGTAGGGCTGTTTTGTCCAGCTGTTTGGAATGCAGGACCAACTTGTACTCTGTTTCAGGCGGTCTGGTGTGATCAAACCACATTAGTCTGTAAGGAATCCACATCTTTTCATTTTTTGTGGAAACAAAAATAGAAATCCTTTGCCCCAGTAACTTGTTCTTCAACTTAAATTTTGGAGACAAAGTGTTTTTTTTTTTATTAATTTTTATTTATTATTTTACATGTCGATCCCAGTTCCCGTTCCCTCCCTCCTTCCCTCCCCTCCAGCCCTCCCTCCCTCCTTCCCTCCCTTTTGCCCTCTCTGCCCTCTCCCATGCACTCTAAACACCCTCCCCTCCCAACCCCCCACCACAATACCATATGTAGAGGAAGGCCATCCAGTTGGGGTCATGAAGATCTGACAGGTCCTGTGAAGTAGGGACTAGGGCTTCTCTCCTATCTCTAGAATAAGGCAGTTATCCCTCCATGGGGGATATGTTTGCAAAGTCCTTTTGTGCACCAGGGATACATCCTGGCTCCACTGTCTGAGGTCTCTTAGACTGCTCAGACCTTCTGGCTGAGACCCATATTCAGGGGGGTCCAAGTCAGTCCCCTGTTGGCTTCCCAGCTATCAGTCTAGTGGCCTTTAGTTCCTCCTTGTTCAGGTAAGCTGTCTCTATGTACTTCTACCGCATGGTCTTGTCCTCTCCATCTGCTTCTGGGTTGTAGTTCGGCTCAGTGTTTATGTATGGGTGTTTGCTCCTGTTTTCAACAGGCATTAGTTGAGGACTCCATGGAGAAGTTAGTTGTTGATCTCACTCTCCGGGAAGGGCATTTATGATAGCCTTTCCAAGGAAGCTGAGATTGTTAGTTGGGAGCAGTCTTGTAGTTCCCTCGACCTTTCTTTGTGTGCAACTTTATCATCAAACCAATATTGGCTCCCTCTTTTATGTTCTCTCTCTCTGTCTCTGACTCTCTCTCTCTCTTTCCTATTTTCCATTCCTAACCAGGCTCAATCCTCCTGGTCGCACATGCCTTCCTCTCCTCCCTCTCATTTTCTCCTACTTCTCTCTCCATTAGCTGTCTTCCCCCACTTAACCTGAGGTATGGGGGACTTGTCCCTTCCCAGTTCTGTGAGGGACTTTATATGAATCTCTTAGAATACAACTTGTATCCTAGTTCCTCTGGTGATGTGAATTATAGGCTGGTGATCATTTGATCTAGTTCTAAATTCCTAGCACCCACATGGTGGGTCACAACTATCTGTAATTCTCTTAACAGGAGACCTGATACCATCTCCTGGATTCTGAAGGCTCCTGTCACATTTATTAAATAAAAATTTTGGAAAGTAAAACTGAAACTTTGATACTACTATGTATATGAAGCTATAGTGTTTATTATGTATTTTTAGATAAATATTAAGAATTTAAAAATGGCTCTTCTACTGTATTTCCTGGGTCATATGTCTCACACTAGGTACTCTAACCTTTTCAGAAGCTGCCCACATCCTTACCATCTCAAGGATTTTCATATTACGTCCACGGTAGCCTCACTAACGTACCTAGTGTACATAGCATCTTCATGTGGAATTTCACTTGCCTATTTTTTGTCAAGAAAGACCCTGGAATTGACTGTTTATCATGACAATCATTTAGCCACTTGTAGCTGGTGGCTTCTGTGTGTGGATTGGGAAGACACAGAACATCCTTGTACAATTTCCACAAGTCAGTCCTGGCCTGGAAGTTCAGTGATAACGCCTGCCATGCAGCATTCCTCTCTATGCATAGACTGAAGGCAGCTGTGTGGGATGGAGCCCTATGTTGCATGCTGCACTGCTTATTCAGAAAAGGATGGGACTTGCTCCTTGCCTCTGCTACCTCTTTGGGTGCTGACCAAGGGCATGTCAAGGTTGTCTAGTGCTACAGCTTCTCATCCTGTGCCAGTAATGTCACATGTATCAAAGGTGACTCCATCCTTTGAGGCAACAATCACTACAGGATGGGAAACTAATGTGCCTTCTTCAGACCTGGGCTCCTGTTTCACCTTTCTGTCTCTGGGCTCCAGGTTCTGCTGTCTCACCAAACCCTGATTCTGGCCCTCTGTGTTTTTCCAAACTTTCCCTCTCAGTCTAGAACTCACAGGTAGTCCATCAGTTTACACACCTTGCTCCTACCCACATTTCCCCCATTGCTTCTGCAGTACAAACCCCAAGAGCTCTGGATCCTTGGGCAAGCCCAGGTGCATGATGTCAGCAGGGCCCTGCTCCTTTATTAATCATCTCTGGTAGAGGTTTTGACCTTGGCGCTGGGTCACATCATTTATGGGTGCCTCAAATGTTTCTTCCCACATCTCTTATCCCACTGATTGCTCAGCAAAGGTCCCAAATAATTACATAGATGGCTAAGGGTAAACTCTCTCCCATCTGAAGTTTACTTTCCTTTCCTGTTATCTTCGGCATGGGCTCTCACTCCTTTCCTGGGCTTCAGGAACCCAACCCTAATGCTACCACCAACCATAATGCTCACCCTAACTCTAACCATACCCTAAATAGAACTCTCATTGTCAGAAATACATGACCCTAACTGGATGTCATAGCCCCATATGGGGAGAGGGGGTGAATGGGAGGGGTAGTGGTCACGGTGCAAGAGAAGGGGGACAGAATGTAAGAGCGAGAAAGGGTGGGGAGTGAGGGATAGGAATCAAAAAGTAAAATAAACAATAATAATTGAAAAAATTCAGTATGCAGGGGTTCAGAACGTGCCCATGAGGAATAGTGGATCTAACAGAGATCTTGAGGTCTTTAGCTGAGGGAACTCTAGTAGAGGCCCAGTGATGGCTTTCAAGTATCCAGTAGGACGTTTTATTTCATTTTAAAAAATTATTAATCATATGTAGTATCCTACTTGAATATCTCATGGTAGAAAAGACAAGGGCAACAATCTCATTGTAGATGGTTGTGAACTATCATCTGGTTGGTGGGAAGTAACTCATATCCTCTTTAAGTACAACCAGCATGCTTGAACATTTAGCCATCTATCCATTCCATTGTTGTGTTTGTAGAAAAGGCCTCATTATGTAATTTTGACTGGCCTGGAATTCATTGAGATTCAGGCTTTTGGCTCCTGAGTACTGTTGGACAGGATGTGTAGAAAGGGGAACACTCCTCCACTGCTTTTGGGAGTTCAAACTTGTACAGCCATTTTCAAGATAGGTATGGCAGTACCTCAGCAAGATGGCAATTGGTTTACCACAGGACCTGGCAATCCCCCCCCCATATGCATATACCCATATTAACCAGATTCATGCAACCAAAAATGTGTTTAATTATACCTATAGGAGCATTATTTGTAATAGCAAGAACCTAGAAGCTACCCAGATGCCTCTCAGCTGAAGAATGGATAAAGAATTGTGGCACATCTACACAATGGACTACTAATCTACAGAAAAAAATGGAATCTTGAAATGCACTGGCAAGTGGATGGTACTTGAAGAAGCAATCATGAATGAGGTAACCCAGGCACAAAAAGTAGAACATGGTAGAGAGGAAGATAACATAAAAGAGCAATTCATTATTGGTTTGAAGAGAAAATTGAACCTAAAGTTATATCTAGAGACCTACAAGACTGACTCCAACTAAGAATCTGAGCTACAGTGGAAAGGTTTCCATTATTGACCTTCCCTGAAAATAAGATCAACAACTAACTTATGTGCTACATGGAGCCAAGTGCAAACCAGTAGAAAACCCATCAGTAAACAGCCCAGTAAAAACCGATCAAGGGCTCAGGGAGACATTTCAGAAACCGCGGGCTCTTTTGATGGCCCAGTGAGCAAGTGGAAAGGTTGCAGACTTGTCAGTTGTCAGGGAAAACAACAGGCAAATGGAACCATCAGTGCACAGTCATAAGTCTACACAAAAATGTAAAAACTTAATGGCAGGGCCAGTGAAATGGTAAGGTCACTTGCCTGGCTCCCACAAATTGTCTCTGACTTCTACTCCTGCTATGGGACCTTCTCCCAATAAATGCTTGTTTAAAACACATACACAGACAGACGGGGAGGGGGGGAGTGAAATAAGAGAGAAAGAGGAACATGCTAGAAGGTACACACGAGTTCTGTTCATAGTAGCCACAAACTGGAACAACACAAATATCCATTAGCATTAGAGTGGAATTAGGCATGGGTAAGGAAGAGGCCAAGGAGATGGAGAAGCTTAGGGTCAAACTGAGGGCCTCACAGGTGCTAGGGCAGTGCTCTGCTGTTAAGCCTCCAAACTCAACCTCTCTGTGCAAAAGTCATTTGTCCTCTGTAGAGCCCAGAGTTCCTGTCTATAAGGTTCAAGGACTTATCCCTTTAAATTGTTCCCGCATCTCCTATTTAGGTGAACTAGGTGGTGTGTACCAATCGAAAGTGCCTCAGTAGATCAAAAGAAGGCAAGAACAAGGCATCCCTTAGAAATTAAACGTTCCTGCCATCTGAATGTCAGCTCTAGCGTGAGAGAGCTGTGTTTTCCTGTTGCACAGTGGTGCTTGACATACAAGTATTGCCATGGATGAATCCAAAAGAGGCTGATTAAATGTGATCCTTTCCCTGTGCTCTGAAGTCCACACCCACTGCCAAGAGGGCTGCTTACCTGCAGAGGCTCAGCAGGGTGGGTCTCCCCTTACCCCCTCTGGCAGGTGTTAATGAGATTAGCAATTAAAAGGTAGGCCAGCAGAGGGCAGACACCAGGACCTGACTGAGAGCCAGCTCAGGAAATGGAGAAGGCATGGCCTCAGTGAGGCAACCAGCTGCAGTTCCTGTTTGCCTGCATCCCCTATGCCATGGGCTTGGAAAGTGTGGTGTTTCCCGTACCTGTGCCAGATAGTACATTGGAGTTGAGTGCCCACTAGCAGGATACAGGAGCTGCCTGGACGCCGGGGGCAGTGATCCTTGATGTGGGTCGGGTATATCACTTGTTCCTAGATATCCTAGGATGCCCTTACCTTCTGTTAAAAAGAGACATCCTGTCAAATGTAGGAGCCTGGATTTGTTTTGACTCTGAACAGCCATCAGTAACCGATAAACAGGGAAAGAGCTTGATCCTGTAGGCAGTGGATGGTCTGGCTGTCTAAAAGCTATGATGGACATGGCTGTACTGGTCAGAGACTCTGACATGTTAACTTTGGGACAGAAAGTAATTACAATAGCCACCCATGCACTGGTGACCAGGAGATCATTGTCAGGCAGCCCACACAACAATGAATGTCCAATGCCCACATGAATCACTGATGCACTACCTGCCATTCTTCTGCCTGAGAAGACTGATAAATAAGTAATTTGGGACTGTCATCACCTGCTGATTAAAGAGGCAGGAGATTGCAAAGACCTTACAGTCTTCCCTCTGGCCGTGGAAACACTAACTTAGTTCACTGATGGGAACAGTTACCTTGTGAAAGGTAAAGAAAGTACTGGGACAAGGATGTGAATGAAACCTGCATGGTTTGAGCCAGCAGCCTGCCAGAAGGAACCTCAGCATGAGAAGCTGAGCTCTTGGCCTTAACACAGGCCTTGTAGCTGGCAAAAGAAAAGAAAAAATCTGTAAACCTGTACACGGGCAGCAGTTATGCTTTTATAACTGTCCATGTGCACGGGGCTGTCTGTAAACACAGGGGACTGGCTAAGATTTACTGTGAGCAAGTGAGAGAGCCAGAGATGAGCTGACACCTGCATTCCTCCACATTTTCTCCCCCACTGTCCTCCTTGAGTCGCTGCTGTAATTCTCATTAGGGACAGTGACCTGGAGCATAAGCTAAGTAAGCCCCTTTCTGGCCTGCATTGTGTGTGGTCAGTGTTTTAGCACAGCACCACATGCTCACCAGAATGGTAAGATATGATTTTCTTCTTTTCACCTGTGGTGAAGTAAATGTATGTTTTATTGTTTATTTTCATCTCATTTGTTCTTTTTCCAAGATAGGCTCTTAGCAATACAGTCCTTTGTGGCCTTGAACTTGTGACTCCTGTCTCAAGCTTCTGAGTACTGAGCAAGGCATGTACCATTCCACTGGTTTGTAATTTTCACTAATTAAATATGACATGGTTACATTTAAGTTTCTTTATGTATACTTACTTGTTTTGAGGCAGGGTCTTGCTTTGTAGCCAAGGCCAGCTTGGAGGTAGTAGCAGTCATCTGTCCATACTTCCAAGTGCTGCAATTATAAACTTGCACTACACATAGTTACCTAAATGCATGGGGCTTTTTTGTAAAAGTAAAAAATGATATATGTTTAGGCTTATATTTTGTGGTGTTCAAAACAAGCTGGTGGGTATCTAAGACAGAGGAATGTGTTGTCTGTGTAGCAATGCAAATGGAAAGCATTCTAGTTGAAGGAGGGATATATATGACAAATGTGCAAGGCAGTTACCCTATTCACCCTGCTTACAATTTTTTTTTTGTTTTACAGAGCATAATAATATTTTAACTTTAGAGAAATGGGAGGCATTGGTGTTTGTTTGAAAGAGGGGATTTAGGAAACATTGAATAAATTGATTAATTTGAAAACTACTTCCCTCAAAGCCATGAAAACCTGAAGTCAATCCTCACAATACTTGAAAATTAATCCAGATGGCTGGGTTGTGGATTATGCCTTTAACACCAGTACTTTGGAGGCAGAGGCAGAGGCAGAAAGTTCTCCAAAGGTCAGCCTGTTGTACAGAGTAAGTTTCAAAACAGCCAGGGCATCCTATAGGAACCTTGTCTCGAGTGAAAAAACATAATGGTTGCATATACTTCTAACTTCAACATTGATAGGTGGAATGAGAAACTTCACCTCCAAAATACATAAAAATAAGACAGCAGCTGAAGATAGGTTGAGCAGTTGCAAGCATATTCTGCTCTTTTGCATAATAGCAGGTTTCAGTTTCCAGCCCATGTGGTGGACTACAACTGTCCTGAACTGCTATTCCAGGGAAACCAGCCCTGACTTGTGACTTCAGTGGTCACCAGGTTCAAAAGCAACACACTTAAATACATGAAGGAAAGAATCTCATAGTCTTGTAAGTTAGGCTTTATATCAAAAACCCAGGTAGACAGTATCACCCCAAACTTGATTTCTGTCCTCCATTCCTTCTTCATATATATGTCTGATCTACCATCCACCACCAGAGCATAAATGGGTACATAAGAGCCGAGTATATGTAGTGATACAAATAGTTGTTACCAGACAAACTTAAAACTTTGTGGCTCCTTTAATGATCAAACCTGTGTACCACTCAGCCATCCAGGATGATTCTGAAAATATGGGACACCCAGGGAGAGCTGAGTGATAATGTTGAGGTATCTCATGTTCCAATTACTATTAAAGTAGAAGCATACCACCCATGTCTGTAGATGGAATAACACTAGCAGTCAGACTGCCTTTCAAAGGTAAGGATAATTGATCCTTCAAGAAGACCATGACATTAGAGCATTTTCCTTAAGTTAATATAAATGATGTAGATTTGCTAAATAAAAAATACTTTTTTTTTTTTTTCTTAAACACTCAAGTTCACTCATGTGAATTTAGGCACATGAGAACCTTTGGAGTATACTAATCACATCTGTTTTCCCTGAATATAAGTCAATTTTTAAACAATGATTAGTGAAACTTTATTTTACAATATATAAATAATACTCACTCTACTGCCTTCTTTATATACTAAGAATGGGGCAGGATCTACTGTATTCATAGTAATGGGCAAAGAGGTGATCATGGGAATATTAGAGTAAGTACTGTGTAAATTGAGTTCTGTATTGAAAGTGAAAAACTGGCTGTGTTTATACTTGCAATACAGTTTTGCTGAGTACATATTGCTTTTGTCCCATTTATGGGGATGGAATTTCATTAATATTGTTGTTAACTTGGAGCAGGGCAATAATTCAGGGGTGTTTTACTACAGTATAAATTGGAGCAGTCTCTATTTACTACCAAAGTATTACACGCAGGGCTATAATTCAGGGACATTTTACTACAGTAGGAATTATAAAAGGAAGTTGAGCATGGTGACTGATACCTGTAAGCTTAACCTGAAAATGAGGTTGGAGTATCAGGACCCTGAGGTATTTTTTGCCACATAGCAGAAGTCAAGCACGAAACAAAGTCATAATTGTTCTTTCTTGCTAGAAGAATTAGGTGATGCTTTTTTTCAATATTTTCTGTTTGGCATAACCTACATTTTTGGCAGTTTATCTCTGTGTAATAGCCCTGCCCATCTTAGCCCATAGTTTGTATTCAAGGATGGTCTCCAACTCACAGGTAACCACTGCCCTTCTGTCTCCCATGTGCTACATTTAAAAAATTGTGCCACCACCCGAGGCTTAAACTGCCTTGTATGTCAATTTAACCATTTGGCATTCCTATTATTTTGTAGTTCCATTACCATCCTTGCACCTTACTATAATCATATCTGGTTTCATAAAAAAAAGAAAGAGAAAAGTCTCCATTAACTAGAAAAGAATTGGACACTCAAGTAGAATATCTCAAAAAATGTAAAAAAGAGAGAATTCATAAACATAAACTACTCTTATAACAATATGAGGAACTCTGTAAACTTCTTCATAGGCCTGTGTATGATGTGCATATCACCTCTGACCCAACTGTAGAGAAGCTGAACCTGTTCCAACAACATGTGGCAACTTTGAGGCAAACAAAGGGATGCTGCTGCATTCATTCCCCCATAAAATTTGATTGGAATTTATGTATCTCATAATAATTTTGATTGTTTTAAAAGATTAGGAATGAACAGTTTGTCAATATTAATAAACATATCATATTGTGTATGAAAAATTGGAACTAACTTCTGATTCAAGTATTGAAAAAGATGGAGTGTGTCAATTTCAAAGTGTATTTTCTGTGTCATTGCAAAGTATTGTGGCACTACATATGTTGCTTTTGCAGGTAATATGTGTTCAGATTATGCAGTATCAACTCACTTGTATTTATCAATTTGAAAAACCTGACAGCTTTTGCCTTAATTCTAAATAAGGAGCCAGTTTGTATTAAGGGATGCTGAGGTAGGCATCACTTCAGTTTTTGACCAGCCTTGTACACAGAGTGAGTTTGGGGACAGGCAGGGCTACACAGGGAAACCCTTTCTCGAGTAAACAAACAGAAAGGGACAAAATATGTGAAGACACCCAACCATAATACAATATGGAATAAATCTGTTTGTTTACTGTGTGTATGTGTGTGTGTGGTGCGGGGTGGGTGTGGGTGTGTTTGTTTATGTTATGGGGAGAGAGAGACAGAAGCACAGATAGACAGAGACAGAGCAATAGAGTGATCACGTGTCAAAGTCAATTCAATTCCAATTGTCCATCTTATTTATCAGGTTCACATTTATGAAGGTAAACTTTTCTGCCACTGAGACTTACAGATCTCTCTCACCTTTCCAGTGCTATTATGTAGTTGGACTTTCTTGTCAGATTTTCTTGGAACAATCCATCCCCAAATAATGACACAGACATTTCTAAATTATGAATGATTGGCCTTTAACTTAACCTTGTTCCCAACAATTTCCTATACCTTAACAAATGTCTATTAGCCTATTGTCTATTATTCTGTATTCGCAGCTCCTTCCTTGTCTTCCTGGCATGGGTCCAGGCCTAGATTCATTCCCCTGAGTTTTTCTCTCAGCCCAGCAATCCTGCCTAACCATTCCTTTTGAGCAATTGGCCGTTTAACTTTTTATTAAACCAATTAAGGGCCTTAGGCAGGCAAGGTAAAAAGCACCCTATTTTCACATAATGATCAAATGTCCCACAAGTTTAACTTTTAATCATCCCCTTCTAGATTTAGCATTTTGCTTGATCTCAGGTCCTTCGTGTTTGTACTTTATTGACTGAGATACCTACTCAGGCCCTATTTTGCTTTGTTGGTAATAGAGGCTGAACTTAAATCTCTTAGTATCAGGAATTCTAGACACTAGCCAATAACCCCTAATTATAGCCCATGATTTACTACTTTTTAATTTAGAAACAAAATTGACCTCAATTTTGTGTGACGAAGAAATGTAATAAAAATTAATTATTGTCTCAGAATGCATAGCACTAGCCATTTTAACTAAACTAATGCTTATTTATGTTAACAATATAAAATTTTATTCCTGAGATGATCATGGTGTTTCATGCCTTTGAACCCAGAACTCAGGAGCCAAAAGCATGAATCTCAATGAATTCCAGGCCAGTCACAGATACATAATGAGGCCCTTTCTTAAAAACACAACAATGGAAGAGACAGAAGACTAAAAGTTGAAGCACACTGACTGTACTTACAGAGGATATGAGTTAACTCCCACCAACCAGATGGTAGCTCACGACCATCTACAATCATATCTGTTGCCCTCTTCTTTTCTACCAGCAGACATTCAAGTAGGGTACTACATATGACAAAATAACTTTTAAAAATGAAATAAAATGTCCTATTGGTTACTTGAAACCCATCACTGTGCCTCTGCTAGAGTTCCCTCAGCTAAAGACCGCCTAATACTTGTTAGATCCCCATATCCTCTTGGGAACATCCTGAGTCCATGCATGCCGGATATTTTTTAAAATTAGTTCATGATTTTTTACATGTAGATCCTTGTTCCCTATATCTCCCTCAATTCCTTCCCTTCCTCTTATCATCTGTTGCCCCCTCACATTCACCCTGACCACCCTGCCATCCTATTCACCCACAATCAACACATAGGGCTAGGCCATCCAAGTGGGGTCATGTATTTATGACAGCGCATTTGAAGTGTTGATTAGAATGTCTCTTCTATGTCTAGGTTTAGGGGGTATCCCTGGATTGGGGGAATGTGTCCTCAAGGTCCTTTTGTGCACCAGGAATACATCCAGGTCCCACTGTCTGAACTCCATTAGACAGCTCAGACCTTCTAGCTGATACCCATCTCAGGGGTCTGAGTCAGTTCCATGCTGGATTCACAGATATCAGTCTGGGGTCCTATTAGCTCCTCCTTCATCAGGTCAGCTGTCTCAACGTGTTTCTGCAACTCGATCTTGTCCTCTCTCTCTCTGCATCTGGATTCTAGTTAGATGCAGTGTTTACTTATGGGTGTTTGCTTCTGTTTTCTACAGAGACTAGATGAAGGCTCCATGTAGCGCTCGAGTTAGTTGCTGATCTCATTTTCAGGGAAGGTCAATAATGGAAGCCTTTCCACTGTTGCTCAGATTGTTAGTTGGAGTCAGTCTTGTAGGTCTCTAGATATAACTTTAGGTTCAATTTTCTCTTCAAACCAATAATGACTTGCTCTTTTATGTTCTCTCCCTCTCTACCATGTTCTACTTTTTGTGCCTGGGTTACCTCATTCATGATTATTTCTTCAAGTGCCATCCACTTGCCTGTGCATTTCCAGATTCCATTTTTTCTGTCAATTAGTAGTCCATTGTGTAGATGTGCCACAAGTTCTTTATCCATTCTTCAGTTGAGAGGCATCTGGGTAGCTTCTAGTTTCTTGCTATTACAAATAATGCTGCTATAGATATAATTAAACACTTTCCTTTGTTGCATGAATGTGGATAATTTGGGTATATGGCTATGAGTGGGATTGCCAGGTCCTGTGGTAAACCAATTCCCATCTTGCTGAGGAACTGCCATAGCTATCTTGAAAATGGCTGTACAAGTTTGAACTCCCAAAAGCAGTGGGGGAGAGTTCCCCTTTCTACACATCCTGTCCAGCAGTACTCAGGAGCCAAAAGCATGAATCTCAATGAATTCCAGGCCAGTCAAAATTACATAATGAGGCCTTTTCTTCAAACACAACAATGAAATGGAAAGATGGCTAAAAGTTCAAGCACACTGATTGTACTTACAGAGGATATGAGTTACTTCCCACCAACCAGATGGTAGTTCACAACCATCTACAATGAGATTGTTGCCCTCTTATTTTCTACCAGGAGATATTCAAGTAGGATATTACATATGATAAATAATTTTTAAATGAAACAAAACGTCCTACTGATTACTTTAAACCCATCACTGGGCCTCTGCTAGAGTTCCCTCAGCTAAAGACCTCAAGATCTCTTTTAGATCCACTAATCCTCTTGGGCACATTCTGAGTCCCTACATACTGAATTTTTTAAAATTATTATTGTTTATTTTACGTGTCGATTCCTACCCCTCACTCGTTAACCTCACTCCCTCTTACATTCTCTCCCCCTTTACATTCACCCTGACCACCTCCCCTTCCATTCACCCCCTCTCCAATATGGGGCTATGCCATCCAGGTAGGGTCATGTATTTCTGACATTGAGAGTTCAGTTTAAGGTATGGTTAGAGTTAGGGTGAGCATTTAGGTTGGTGGTAGCGTAGGTGTTGGGTTCCTGAAGCCCAGGAAAGGAGTGAGAGCCCATGGCGAAAGGAAAGTAACGTTCAGATAGAAGAGAGTTTCCCCTTAGCAGTCTATGTAATTATTTGGGACCTTTGCTAAGCAATCAGTGGGATAAGAGATGTGGGAAGAAACATTTGAGGCACCCATAGATAATGTGACCCAGAGCCATAGGTCAACATCTCTACCAGAGATGATTAATAAAGGAGTAGAGCCGTGCTGATATCATGCACCTGGGCTTGCCAAAGGATACAGAGCTCTTGGGGATTGTACTGCAGAAGCAATGGGGGAAATGTGGGTTGGAGCAAGATGTGTAAACTGATGGACTACCTGTGAGGTCTAGACAGAGAGGGAAACATTGGAAAAACACGGAGGGCCAGAATCAGGGTTTGGTGTGATAGCAGAACCTGGAGCCCAGAGACAGAAAGGTGAAACAGGAGCCCAGGTCTGAAGAAGGCACATGGGTTTCCCATCCTGTAGTGCTTGTTGCCTCAAGGGATGGAGTCACCTTTGATACATGTGAACTTCCTGGAAGAGGAAGAGGAGCTGTAGCTCTGGAGAACCCTGATATGCCCTTGGTCAGCACCCAAAGAGGAAGCAGAGGCAAGGAGCAAGTCCTATCATTTTCTGAGGAATCTGTGCAGCATGCAAAGTAGGGCTCCATCCCACACAGCTTCCTGCAGTAAGCATAGAGAGGAATGCTGCATGCCAGGCGTTATCACTGAACTTCCAGGCCAAGACTGCCTTGTGGAAATTGTACAAGGATGTTCTGTGTCTTCCCAGTCCACACACAGAAGCCACCAGCTACAAGTGGCTAAATGATTGTCATGATAAACAGTCAATTCCAGGCTCTTTCTTGACAAAAAATAGGCTTAGCTGCAAGTTTGTGGTGTTGAGGAACACTTGGCAAGTGAAATTCCACATGAAGATGCTATGTACACTAGGTACTTTAGTGAGGCTACCCTGGATGTAATATCAAAATCCTGGAGATTTTAAGGATGTGGGCAGCTTCTGAAAAGGTCAGAGTACCTAGTGTGAGACATATGACCCAGGAAATACAGGAGAAGAGCCATTTTTAAATTCTTAATATTTATCTAAAAATACATAATAAAAACTATAGCTTCATATACATAGTAGTATCAAAGTTTCAGTTTTACTTTCCAAAATTTTTATTTAGTAAATGTGCATGCATTTGTTCCTGCGTGAAAGGAGCCTTCAGGACCCAGAAGAGGGTATCAGGTCTCCTGTTAAAAGAATTACAGATAGGTGTGAACCACCATGTGGATGCTAGGAATTGAACCAGGCGTCCTCTAAGGGCATTAACCACTGAGCCAGCCCTTGGTGCCCCAAGCCCTGCAGAGCTGCATTTGTTCTGAAAAGTGAATCCTATGTGTTCCTTTGGGACTGTGGCTGATATGTCTTATTCAACCTTAGAGGTAGGTTTCTCACCTGAAGCAAAATGCTGTGGATTTTTAGACTTCAGAGGTAAAACTCTGTTTTCTAAAACCCAGGTATGCAAGGCTCAAATTCCTCAGGGCTTAATTTAAAAAAAAACAAAATTCCTCAAAGCTTTCCAAACATACTAAGAAGTTTGGACTTCATCTTGTGGGGAACTAGAAGCTCTAGAGGGTAGTTAGGTAGCAATGGAAATCACCAAGTTTAGCAAATGATTGAAAGCTGAATGGCCTTCATATTAATGAGGTAAGAATGTAGAATCTCGGGATGCACTTATTGGCCCACACCCATGCAGTCATGGCCCCCTCTTCTCCTCTTTAGGAAAGTGCATAAATGAACTTCAGTGTTGCGATTGTCATAGATGCTATGAAAGTAAAGTCTGAAGAAAGGGTTCTCCCACAAGCCAGAGTAGGCTCCTCTGAGCACTAAAGCTTGTCTGAAACCTTAAAAACCACCCGAAAGAGAAACAAACACCTCAAAGAGCTGAATTCGCTCTACTGTCCAGTCCTCTACAGAGCTCTAAGTAACGAGTTAGGGCATATGGAGGGCTTTTGAGAATTTGTTTCATTAAATACAGTCCATGTTGAGGACTAAGTTATTGTATAAATTATCTAAAGCAGAAGTAAATGTTAAAAATCATTTCCAGTTATTTGCTACTCTTTAGTATCAGCTAAGGTCTTGTGGCCACACATGTCACTGTACATGCATGGTGAGAATTTAACATGTGGTTTGCCACTAAATGTCTTCTCCCCAACCCAACCCAGTGATATGTTGAGAGCTCAAAATAGCCAAAATTGGAGTTATTTCCTCTGAAATTAACAAGAAGTTGAGAGATTCCTCTGCAAAAAGGGAATATACATCTGTCAGTCTAACATTAATGTTCACACACTGCATCATTCTCTCCATGCAGAGGTCCCCCACGACCACATTCTTTGTAAATGTAGTAGTCCATCACTCAATGAATCAGCTGACATAAAAGTTACCAAGTTCATGTTTAGGGTGGTGTGATGATCTGACTATTTTTTTGCATTTACTTGAACTGGGTGATTCTTTATACTACACACACACACACACACACACACACACACACACACACATCACAGACACACAAAGGCAGAGAATATCACTTACTGAGCTTCAAATATTAGGATGGTTTCCCAAGGCAGCTAAGACAAGATGCTGGTCTGGTCCCTGGTGTAAGGACTAAAAGAAGGGCACTGCCACCATTGTACCAACAAATCCCATGGTAACTGTCCTGGGTGTCTTTCTGAGGTGTCCAGTTCCTAAATGTCACTATGTGGCTAAGAACCCTACAGGAGAACTAATTTGTGATACCCAAAACATAAGTACATAGCTGGAGGCAGCAACAGCTGTTTGATCCAAACTATTCACCATCATACCCTTAGGTAGACCCTCTACCTGGACAGCTGTGGCTGGAGATGGCTCATTGGGTAAAAGGTCAGGGACAGTGGCACATGACTATTTCTCCAAATACAGAGGAGAGGGACAATATGGAGACAGGAGTCTCCTGCAGTGCATTAACCAGACAGCCTAGCAGAATCCTTGAAATCCAGGTTCAGTGAAGGGCACTTTCTAGGCAGTAACTCAATCACTGCTGAGATTAGCTTTGCTATGGGTTTGACTCCTCAGAAATAGCTTCATGACCTTGGACTTGAGAAGCAAGAAGTTGGGACTTTTGTTGTTGTTTGGGTTTTTTTGGTTTTGTTTTTGTTTTTTTGAGACAGGATCTGTGTGTAATCACTATGTTCAACCAGGCTGATCTCGAAATCACAGATTCTCTGGTCTCTCAAGTGCTAGAATTAAAGACATCTACTACTATCCTGGTAGGAAAAGGCTGTGTAAAGTAAGACATGAAGGAAAAAAAAGGTCATGAAGGCAACCTTTTTAAAATATTGATAGATTAGTTTGTTTTTAATATTTATTTTTCTTTTATATGTATATGACTGTGTGTTTGTACAAGCACATATAGGTGCCCTCCAAAAAAAAAAAAAAAAAAAAAAAAAGCCATCAGAACCCCTACAGCACCTGGAGTTACATGTGGTAGTAAGCTCACCCTGTGGAGTCTGGAAACCAATCTCTCATCTTTCTGCTTACTTGGTTACTTTTTGAGATAGCGTCTCCAAAAGCAGGCTAGCCTTGAACTTGCTTTGTAGCTGTGTAGCTGAGGATGACCTTGAAGCTCTGATCTTCCTGCCTCTACCTCCCAAATACTGGGATTATAGGTAAACACCACCATACATACCCAGTTTCTGGAGAGCCAGGAATAGAGCCCAGGGTCTCATGCATGTTAGGCAAGCACTCTCTAAACACTGAGCTACATACATCTCCAGCACAAATTGAACTTTCTGGAAGTTAAGAATTCTCTCCAATAGAAGACACTTAAAATTGGCCAGAAAGGCAACAAAGTAAGGAATGAAACTGTTGGTATATAAAGCAGACATAGGGCCTGTAGCCAAAGTAGGGAAACAAGTGCAAACCAGTAGAAAAAGACAGCCCAGTAAAAACCGATCAAGGGCTCAGGCAGACATTTCAGAATCCGCGGGCTCTTTTGAGCAAGTGGAAAGGTTGCAGACTTTTCAGTTGTCAGGGAAATCAACAGGCAAATGGAACCATCAGTGCACAGGCATAAGTCTACACAAAAATGTAAAAACTTAATGGCAGGGCCAGTGAAAATGTAAGGTCACTTGCCTGGCTCCTTCAATTTGTCTCTGACTTCCACTCCTGCTATGGGACCTGCTCCCAATAAATGCTTGTTTGAAACACATACACAGAGAGACAGAGGGGTGGGGGAGGAGAATAAGAGAGAAAGAGGAACATGCTAGAAGGTGCACACTAGTTCTGTTCATAGTAGCCACAAACTGGAACAACACAAATATCCATCAGCATTAGAGTGGAATTAGGCATGGGCGAGGAAGAGGCCAAGGAGATGGAGAAGCTTAGGGTCAAACTGAGGGCCTCACAGGTGCTAGGGCAGTGCTCTGCTGCTGAGCCTCCAAACTCAACCTCTCTGTGCAAAAGTCATCTCACCTCTGTAGAGCCCACAGTCCCTGTCTATCAGGTTCAATTACTTATCCCTTTAAATTCTTCCCTCATCTCCTATTTAGGTGAACTAGGTGGTGTGTACCAATCCAAAGTGCCCCAGTAGATCAAAAGAAGGCAAGAACAAGGCATCCCTTAGCACTTAAATATTCCTGCCATCTGAATGTCAGCTCTAGCGTGAGAGAGCTGTGTTTTCCTGTTGCACAGTGGTGCTTGATATATAAGTATTGGCATGGATGAATCCAAAACGAGGCTGAGGAAATGTGATTCATTCCCTTTGCCAAAGAGGGCTGCCTACCTGCAGAGGCACAGCAGGGTGGGTCTCCCCTTAAGGCCTCTGTCAGGTGTTAATGAGATTAGCAATTAAAAGGCAGGCCAGCAGTGGCCAGACACCAGGAACTGACTGAGAGTCAGCTCAGGAAATGGAGAAGGCATGGCCTCAGTGAGGCAACCAGCTGTAGTTCCTGTTTGCCTGTATCCCCTATGCCATGGGCTTGGATAGGGTGGTGTTTCCCATACCTGTGCCAGATAGGACAGTGGAGTTGAGTGCCCACTAGCAGGATATGGGAGTTGCCTGGATACAGGTGGCAGTGATCCTTGATGCAGGTGGGATATATCACTTGTTCCTAGATATCCCAGGATGCCCTTACCTTCTGTTAAAAAGAGACATCCTGTCAAATGTAGGAGCCTGGATTTGTTTTGACTCTGAACAGCCATCAGTAACCGATAAACAGGGAAGGAGCTTGATCCTATAGGCAGTGGATGCTCTGGCTGTCTAAAAGCTATGGCTTCCATGGCTGTACTGGTCAAAGACTCTGACATGTTAACTTAGGGGCAGAAAGTAACTACAATAGCCCCCATGCACTGGTGAGCAGGAGAGCATTGTCCGGCAGCCCACAGAACAATGGATGTCCAATGCCCACATGAATCACTGATGCACTACCTGCCACTCTTCTGCCTGAGAAGACTGAAGAACAAGTAATTTGGGACTGTCATCACCTGCTGATTAAAGAGACAGGAGATTGCAAAGACCTTACAGTCTTCCCTCTGGCCATGGAAACACTAACTTGGTTCACTGATGGGAACCTTGTGAAAGGTAAAGAAAGGACTGGGACAAGGATGTGAATGAAACCTGCAGAGTTTGAGCCAGCAGCCTGCCAGAAGGAAACTCAGCATGAGAAGCTGAGCTCTTGGCCTTAACACAGGCCTTGTAGCTGGCAAAAGAAAAGAAAAAAATCTGTAAACCTGTACATGGGCAGCAGTTATGCTGTTATAACTGTCCATGTGCAAGGGGCTAGCTGTAAACAAAGGGGACTTGCTAAGCTTTACTGTGAGCAAGTGAGAAAGCCAGATATGAGCTGACAACTGCATTCCTCCACATTTTCTTCCCACTGTCCTGCTTGAGTCGCTGCTATAATTTTCTTTAGGGACAGTGACCTGGAGCATAAGCTAAGTAAGCCCCTTTGTGGCCTGCATAGTGTGTGGTCCGTGTTTTAGCACAGCAACAGAAGCACACCAGACCGGTAAGATATGATTTTCTCCTTTTCAACTGTGGTGAAGTGTAGGGAGCCGTCCCTGCATTCTCCATTACAAGATGGCGCCTGCATCCCGCTGGCGTTGAGAGTAAACAAGTCAGTGAGCAGGTGCAGGGTGATTTTTCCCTCCCTTGGCCTCTGCCTCTCCCGTGGCGTCATTATGGGCCGATGAGCTGCAGCCAATCAGGAGGTGACACGTCCGAGGCGAAGGTTATAAACCTATATAAGTGTTGGGTTTTGGATATTTGGGGTCTCTGTTTTGTAAGCTTATGCTCTCCCTCTCAAGATGCATTCAAGCTTTACTGCAGAAGGATCCTGAGTGTGCTGCATCATTCTTGGTGGCGACAGGACTTCTGTTGCCGAAACCCGGGAACTGAGACCTCATCATCGTCAGCCCATCGGAGACCCCTTGACTACAAGGAGGATTCAGAACTGCTGGCAGACGTGCTGGGAGAGGTAGGTCTTTTCTGGGCCTTGGTAAGAGGTCCAGGATAGCAAGTCAGAACCCGAGCATAATGAGAGGTTGGGCGCGTGCAGGAAAGAACCAGTCCCCCCCCAAAAAAAAAGTTAAAAAGGCCCTCCCGGTGATTCTAATGACAAGGGAGTGTATTTGTCAGAAACCAAAGCAGTTAATTTGTCTAAGCTGGGTGTGGTGGCACATGCCTTTAATTCCAGCACTTGGGAGACAGAAGCAAGCAAATCTCTTGTGAGTTCAAAGTAAACCTGGTATGCAGAGTGAATTCCAGGACAGATAAGAGTTACACAGAGAAACCCTGTCTCAAAAAATGAAACAATAGAAGTAAAAGAAACAGAGTAATAATAAAGCCATGTAAAGATGAAAAGCTCAGAGAGAATCTGGTTACAGTATGCTATTGTGTTGTCTCTGCATTCATTGTTTGATTGCCGAGAAAATAACAACTGATAAAGGAAATGCTGCTGGATTAATTCAATTGATATATTTTAAAAA
The DNA here is from genome assembly GCF_943737965.1 of Phodopus roborovskii. Classification (NCBI taxonomy): domain Eukaryota; kingdom Metazoa; phylum Chordata; class Mammalia; order Rodentia; family Cricetidae; genus Phodopus; species Phodopus roborovskii. Next base: position 87,362 of record NW_026127013.1, on the reverse strand, counting down.
TGCTTTGACTCCAAAATTTAAGTTCAAGGACAAGTTACTGGGAAAAAGGATTTCTATTTTTGTTTCAACAGGAAATAAAAAGCTGTGGATTCCTTCCAGACTAATGTGGTTTGATCAAGCCAGACCCCCTGAAACCTCGGTTCATATTGCAGAATAGGACCTTTGAGTTTGAGCAGATGCTTCGGGAGTTGAGAGCCGCCATTATTCAGATAAACTTCACGTGCCTTGATCTATCCTTGATGGAGGGACTGTTGTCGTGGATTGCTTCAGCTGTTTCCTATTTCAAGGAATGGGTGGGGGTGGGATTGTTTGGTGCAGCCATTTGCTGCGGACTTGTGTTGCTTCTCTGGCTGGTGTGTAGGCTCAGGGCTCAAACTAAGAGAGACAAGGTGGTTATCACCCAGGTGCTTACAGCTTTGGAACAAGGGGCTTCCACTGATATTTGGTTATCTATGCTTAAGCAGTAGGCTGCTGGCTAGACAGCTCTTGCACGCCCGGAGCCTAAGCTCATTGCACAGGGTACAGTGTCAGGCTTGAGCAGCCCATGAGGGATGCTGAGCAAAGCATCGCACAGGGAGTTGCCTGGCATGCAGGTCTCTCTGAGAGGTATGTTGTCCTGCATAAGTGTTGCCTGCACTAGTCTCCCTTTCCCAGAAAAACGGCAGAGGACAGGTCGAGAGCGCTTTGGGTAAAGCTAACAGCCTAATGGCGACTCTCATACACAGTCTTAATGTTTGATTGGGAAGGTACAACCTCTGCCTCTATCCCTCAATATATGGGTGACCTATTTGCTTGTAAATTTGAAGCCTTTTCATTAATTAATAAAAAAGGGGGAGATGTAGGGAGCTGTCCCTGCATTCTCCATTACAAGATGGCGCCTGCATCCAGCTGGCGTTGAGAGTAAACAAGTCAGTGCACAGGTGCAGGGTGATTTTTCCCTCCCTTGGCCTCTGCCTCTCCCGAGGCATCATATGGGCCGAGGGCTGCAGCCAATCAGGAGGTGACACGTCCGAGGCAAAGGTTGTAAACCTTGGGGTCTCCGCTCTGTAAGCTTATGCTTTCCCTCTCAAGATGCATAAAGGCTTTATTGCAGAAGGATCCTGAGTGTGCCTCATCGTTCTTGCTGGCGAGACGGTAGCGAGGGACAGTGAAGTTAATGTATGTGTAGTGAGGTAGTCCTTCTGTAGCACTGACCACACCCATTGGGGGGTGGAGCGATGGGTGGAGGTGACCTGAGGAAGGAGGTCGGAGGGGGCCAGGAAGGCGCTCTCTCTTTCTGGCGTGACTCGGACAGGAGAGGATCGGGTTGAATTTCCTGGTGTTCATCTGTCTAGGTTGTAAGATATTTCTCCCTGAATAAACATCTATTCGGCCTATTTGTTTATCCTGATCCTTATTTACCGCAATATCTGGTGTCAGAAGTGGGATTTACCTGGGTTTTGCCCCCAGGCGGCAGAAGCCGCTCCCTTCCCCCACCTTCCCCAACGGGCAGGGTTTAACCAGGTGGACTCACCACAGCTTTGGGACATTTGCCTCTTCCTTACTGCAAAGGAGATCTTTGCCGCTAAAGCAGACCTGAGAAGGCACTTACCGCTTAACATTTTTTGCCCATTTCCGCACGGGACTTTGCATTCGCGCAGAACCTCTCGGCGGCACCCGCCCGGCGGCACCCGCCCGGCTTGCACGCGTTTCGTCTTGTGTTACAAGTAACTCCAAAAGTCCCCTTTTAACAAAATTCTGCTTGCCATAGTTTGTTAAGAACTTTTTACAGGAACCGGGATCAGATGAGCCTGGGCAGCTAGGCACTATTTGATGACACACCTCCAGGCATAGCTACCACAAGCTGAGAAATACAACTAAAAGCATCAAAGTTCCAGGACAGCAGAATTACACCTAAGGTAATTGTAACATCCTTTGCAATTTAAGCTGATATAAAATCTGAGATAAATTGTTCCATAACTATGGCAGATAATTTTACTATGCAGAACTTTAGGAATTATTTTACTTCATATGTAGAAGGGATTTTAGCAGAAGAAACTTAGGACTGGACCAATATATACTTTTATTTTGTAATAGCAATGGGTTTCATCATTAACATGATATTCTTAAAGAAATGGTTTGAGATTACAGCAAACAATAAGGAACTTGTACAAACCATGGGAGACTTAGTGACAAAGATTCGAAACATTGAAAATGATGGAATTCAAAACATAGAGACAAAGATTCGAAACATTGAAAATGATAGAATTCAAAGCATAGAAAATATAGAAAGAAAGGTTCAGAATATTGAAGATGGCATTGGCGAGCTGAAAGGTATAATTTAATGTCAGATACCTCAATAACCAGAACAGAAACAATGCAATGCATTAACAAACTAGCAGAAACAGCCCACTCCTGGTCGGAGGAAGCTACTAATAAGTTTAAAAAACTGGAATATCAGATAGAAAGACTAGATGACAGAATCTCTTCCCTGTCTGAGGATAATGGCAAGCTAGCGGATAGAACATTCTTTCTGGAAGGCAGTTTACACGCCATTCAGATAATATCTAAGGATGATAAGATTAAAAACATGGAATCATTTGTAGTTGGAGAAAGTAAGAAACTGACTAATGCAATGAAGTCTTTAGAAAGTTATTTGATTCAAGAAGTTCAGACACTCAAAGAAACAATGGTGAATAGATTTCAGGCTTTAGAAGACCTTCAGTCTGATGCATCAGAAGAAGAACTACAGGTAACAGGGCATGAAAAAGATTTAAAATTTTCCACACCATTTAGGGTCAGGGGACTGAATTTATTCTGCTTCAGGAAGTCATATAGGTTCTGCTCCAGCATCTCAAAGACCAGGCAAGTATGGCTGCAGTGCAGGAAGCACTCATAGGCCCGCACAAAGTTATACTCATCGGCGTTCTCAGTACTGAGCCTTGCTAAGATGCTCACTTCTATCTCATTTGTTCTTTTTCCAGGATGGGCCCTTAGCAATACAGTACTTTCTGGCCTTGAACTTGTGACTCCTGTCTCAAGCTTCTGAGTACCGAGCAAGGCATGTACCATCCCACTGGTTTTTAATTTTCACCAATTAAATATGAGATGGTTACATTTCATTTCTTTATGTATACTTACTTGTTTTGAGGCAAGGACTTGGTTTGTAGGCAAGGCCAGCTTGGAGGTATTAGCAGTCATCTGTCCATACTTCCAAGTGCTGCAAATATAAACTTGAACTACACATAGCTACCTAAATGCATGGGGCTTTTTTGTAAAAGTAAAAAATGATACATATTTAGGCTTAAATTTTGACATGTTCAACACAAGCTGGTGGGTATCTAAGACAGAGGAATATGTTGTCAGTTTAGCAATGCAAATGGAAAGCATTCTAGTTGGAGGAGGGATGTATATGACAAATGTGGAAGGCAATAACCCTATTTACCCTGCTTACAATTTTTTTTTGTTTTGTTTTACAGAGCATAATAATATTTTACTTTAGAGAAATGGAGACATTGGTGTTTGTTTGAAAGAGGGGGTAAGGAAACATTGAATAAATTGATTAATTTATAAACTACTTCCCTAAAAGCCATGAAAACTTCAAGTCAATGCTCACAATTCTTGAAAATTAATCCAGATTGCTGGGTTGTGGTTTATGCCTTTAACACCAGTACTTTGGAGGCAGAGGCAGAGGCAGAAGGATCTCCAAAGGTCAGCCTGTTCTACAGAGTAAGTTTCAAGACAGCCAGGGCATCATATAGGAACCTTGTCTCGAGTGAAAAAACATAATGGTTGCATGTACTTCTAACTTCAACATTGAGAGGCAGAGATAGGTGGAATGAGAAACTTCATCTCCAAAATACCAAAAATAAGACAGCAGCTGAAGATAGGTTGAGCAGTTGCAAGCATTTTCTGCTATTGCATAGGAGCAGGTTTCAGTTTCCAGCCCATGTGGTGGACTACAACTGTCCTGATCTTCTATTCCAGGGAATCCAGCACTGACTTGTGACTTCAGTGGTCACCAGGTTCACAAGTAAAACACTTAAATACATGTAGGAAAGAATCTCATAGTCTCGTAAGTTAGGCTTTATATCAAACAACCAGGTAGACAGTATCACCCCAAACCTGATTTCTGTCCTCCATTCATTCTTCATATATATGTCTGAGCTACCATCCACCACCACAGAAAAATTGGGAACATAAAAGCCGAGTATATGAGGTGATAAACAAATAGTTGTTACCAGACAAACTTAAAACTTTGTGGCTCTTTTAATGATCAAAGCTGTACACCACTCAGCCATCCAGAATGGTTCTGAAAATATGGGACACCAGGGAGAGTTGAGTGATAATGTTGAAGTATCTCATATTCCAATTACTATTAAAGTAGAAGCATACCACCCATGTCTGTAGATGGAATAACACTAGCAGTCAGACTGCCTTTCAAAGGTAAGGATAATTGATCCTTCTAGAAGACCATGATATTAGAGCATTTCCTTAAGTCAATATAAATGATGTGGATTTGCTACATAAAAAAATCTTTTTTTTTTTTTTTTTTTTTTTTGTTCTTAAACACTCAATTTCACTCATGTGAATTTAGGCACATGAGAACCATTGGAGTATAACAATTACATCTGTTTTCCGTGAATTTAAGGCAATTTTAAAAGAATGATTAGTGAAACTATATTTTTACAATATATAAATAATACTCACTCTAATGCCTTCTTTATCCACTAGGAAAGGGGCAGGATCTACTGTATTTATACTAATGGGCAAAGAGGTGATCATGGGAATATTAGTGTAAGTATTGTGTAATTTGAGTACTATATTGAAAGTAAAAAACTGGCTGTGTTTATACTTGCAATACAGATTCTGCTGAGTACATATTGTTTTGTCCAATTTTTGGGAATGGAATTTCATTAAGATTGTTGTTAACTTGGAGCAGGGCAATAATTCAGGGGTGTTTTACTACAATATAAATTGGAGCAATCTTATTTACTACCAAAGATATTACACGCAGGGCTATAAATCAAGGATATTTTACTACAGTAGGAATTATAATCGGAAGTTGAGCATGGTGACTGATACCTATAATCATAACCTGAACATGAGGTTGGAGTATCAGGACCCTGAGGTATTTCTTTGCCACATAGCAGAAGTCAAGCACGAAACAAAGTCATAATTGTTCTTTCTTGCTAGAAGTATTAGGTGATCCTTTTTTCATTTTTTTTTTTTGTTTGGCATAATCTACATTTTTGGCAGTTTATCTCTGTGTAATAGCCCTGCCCATCTTAGCCCATAGTTTGTATTCAAGGGTGGTCTCCAACTCACAGATAACCACTGCCCTCCTGTCTCCCAAGTGCTACATTTAAAAAATTGTGCCACCACCCGAGGCTTAATCTGCCTTGTATGTTCATTTAACCATTTGGCATTCTTATTATTTTGTAGCTCCATTACCATCCTTGCACCTTACTATAATCATATCTGGTATCATAAAAAAAGAAAGAGACAAGTCTCCATTAACTAGAAAAGAATTGTACACTCGAGTAGAATTTCTCAAAAAATGTAAAAAAAGAGAGAATTCATAAACATAAACTGCACTTATAACAATATGAGGAACTATGTAAACTTCTTCATAGGCCTATTTATGATGTGCATATCACCTCTGACCCCATCATAGAGAAGCTGAACCTGTTCCAACAACATATGGCAACTTTGAGGCAAACAAAGGTATGCTGCTGCATTCATTCCCCCATAAAATTTCATTGGATTTTATGTATCTCATAATAATTTTGATTGTTTTAAGAATTTAGGAAAGAACAGTTTGTCAATATTAATAGACAAATCATATTGTGTATGAAAAAATTTGAACTAACTTCTGATTCAAGTTTTGAAAAAGATGGAGTGTGTGAATTTCAAAGTGTATTTTCTGTGTCATTGCAGAGTTTTGTGGCACTACATATGTTGCTTTTGCAGGTAATGTGTATTTAGATTATGTACTTGTATTTATCAATTTGAAAAACCTGACAGCTTTTGCCTTAATTCTAAATAAGGAGCCAGTTTGTACTAAGGGATGCTGAGGTAGGCATCACTTCAGTTTTTGACCAGCCTTGTACACAGAGTGAGATTGGGGACAGGCAGGGCTACACAGGGAAACCCTTTCTCGAGTAAACAAACAGAAAAGGCACATACAGGGATAGAATAGGTGAAGACAACCAACCATAATACAATATGGAATATATCTGTTTACTGTGTGTGGGGGTGTGTGTGTGTGTGTGTGTGTGTGTGTGTGTGTGTGTGTGTGTTACAGGGAGAGAGAGACAGAAGCAGAGATAGACAGAGAGAGCAATAGAGAGATCACGTGTCAACGTCAATTAAATTCCAATTGTCCATCTTATTTATCATGTTCACATTTATGAAAGTAGACTTTTCTGCCACTGAGACTTACGGATCTCTCTCACCTATCCAGTGCTAACATGTAGTTGGACTTTCTTGTCAGATTTTCTTGGAACAATCCATCCCCAAATAATGACACAGACATTTCTAAATTATGAATGATTGGCCTTTAACTTAACCTTGTTCCCAACGATTTCCTATAACTTAACAAATGTCTATTAGCCTATTGTATATTATTCAGTATTCTCAGCTCCCACCTTGTCTTCTTGGCATGGGTCCAGGCCTGGATTCGTTCCCCTGAGTTTTTCTCTCAGACCAGCAATCCTGCCTAACCATTCCTTTTGAGCAATTGGCCGTTTAACTTTTTATTAAACCAATTAAGTGCCTTAGGCAGGCAAGGTAAAAAGCACCCTATTTTCACATAATGATCAAATGTCCCACAAGTTTAACATTTAATCATCCCCTTCTAGATTTAGCATTTTGCTTGATCTCAGGTCCTTCGTGTTTGTACTTTATTGAATGAGATACCTACTCAGGCCCTATTTTGCTTTGTTGGTAATAGAGGCTGAACTTAAATCTCGTAGTATCAGGAATTCTAGACACTAGCCATTAACCCATAATTATAGCCCATAATTTACTACTTTTTAATTTAGAAACAAAATCTACCCCAATTTTGTGTGAATTAGAAATGTAATAAAAATTAATTAATGTCTCTGAATGCATAGCACTAGCCATTTTAACTAAACTAATGCTTATTTATGTTAACAATATAAAATTTTCATGGAATATATATGTTTGTTTACTGTGTGTGTTTGTGTGTGTGGGTGTATGTGTGTGTGTATGTTCCGGGAAGAGAGAGACAGAAGCAGAGATAGACAGAGACAGAGCAATAGAGGGATCACGTGTCAAAGTCAATTCAATTCTAATTGTCCATCTTATTTATCAATTTCACATTTAAGAAGGTAGACTTTTCTGCCACTGAGACTTACAGATCTCTCTTCACTTTTCCAGTGCTAATATGTAGTTGGATACTGACTTTCTTGTCAGATTTTTTGGAACAATCTGTCCCCTAATAATGACACAGACATTTCCAAATTATGAATGATTGGCCTTTAACTTAACCTTGTTCCCAACGATTTCCTATAACTTAACAAATGTCTATTAGCCTATTGTATATTATTCAGTATTCTCAGCTCCCACCTTGTCTTCTTGGCATGGGTCCAGGCCTGGATTCGTTCCCCTGAGTTTTTCTCTCAGCCCAGAAGTCCTGCCATGTTGTACTACAGGGAAATATCAGACAACACTAAGCCCTGGCATTCAGGTATACAAGGGATCCCTGACTATTACCTTGGAAGCTTAATATGGTAAGGTACAAGACCAGAACTTGGCATGTGCTAGCACCTATGTAAATTGTCGTTTCCTCACAAACCAATCCTTATCTAGGACCCCACACACATTAAGATAGTTTAAGGTTCACAATGTATACAGACACCATTAGTCCAATTAAAGTGCATCTTTCAGTCAAACTATATTTGATTGAATAGAATTACCATGAGAAATAACTCCCTGTCCAATCCTTCTTTCTTCAGCCATATATAATCCACAATATTAACTTTACAGTGACCATTTAAACCAAAAATTATGTTAATCATTGAAAACACTATTGTTTGTTCTAAGTCATTGATAACCAAATGTCTTTGATGTGTGGCTTTCGGTGGTATTCATGGGCAGGAAAGTAAGATCAGAGTACCCCAATAGGGAGTATTTTAACACTAAAATTGTTTAGTATGGATGGCTCCTGCAAATAATAGTGAAGTAATTGTTGTGTGATATCTAAAATTCAGTTAATAATTTCAGTGTCATGTTATCTGCTTCTGAAGCCTACTATTCCCACTGTGCTTACTCAACTGAGCTTATTTACATTTCTATATCAGGCAATAGAAAATTGTGTTGCTATATCCAAATACCTAACACGGTCATCAGGGAGATACTTATTATACTCTCCTGAGTGAGAGGTACAATCTATCAAGGTGGAGAAGAATTGTACAAATCATGACAATAGACTCATGAGCCTAAGACTCTAACTATTGATGGGCAAGGAAGCCAAGAACAGACAGGAAGTGACAGCAGGCTACAAAACTTCAAGGCACTCACCCAATGGTCTACTATCTCCAGTTAGAGCCCAGCTCTGAAAGTCCACAAATTTATATGTGGTGATATATTATGTATGATTTGTCAAAGCTTGCCCGAGGATTCAAAAACCAAAGCCAGTCACAAGCTATTGCAATCAGGCAAAGGTGACACATACCTTTAATCCCAGCATCCATACCAGCTAGCCAGGCAGTGGTGGCACACGCTTTGGGTGGATTTCTGTGAGTTTGAAACCTCCCAGGGATACACTAGAGTGAATCAGTCTATAAGATTACCAGAGCTCATGCCTTTAATCCCAGCTCTAGAGAGGCATATAAAAAACAGAAACCCAATGTCCAGGCTGCATTGTGAGATTTGGTCTCTAGGCACCCTGAGGAGAGGCAGCATTCTGAGGTTTGCTAGAGATCTTGCAGGGACAGGATCACCACCTTTTAGACTGAGGTAGAAGTAAGGGCTAGTGTCTTGGCTGCTTTGCTGCTCTGACCTTCAGCTTGATGCTTGAACCCCAATATCTGTCTCTGGGTTTTTATTTTTGGTGTTACAGTTACACACCTGGAAGTGTGCAGCAACACATGGAGGAGAGACCTTCCACGTCCGAACTATGGTGTTCCACTCTTGTCCCCTCTGACTCACACGAGTATCTGGTGTCTATTAATCATCTGCAGGCTGTCCAGGGCATGGGCCTGGTCTTTATCGTCTACACTGAGGCCATTAGAAGCATGGAAGTGTCCCAGCTGTGGTCAGTTCTCTACTTCTTCATGCTGCTGATGATGCTGGGTATGGGGATCCTGCTTGGACACACAGTGGCCATGCTCACCCATCTGACAGACAGCAAGGTCTTCTCCAGCTACCAACCCAAGGCGGCCATTGCAGGTGAGGACACCAGGCAGTGGAGGCTGGGCAACTATGGATGGCAAAATGCAAGACAATCAGTGGAGGGGTCTTATTAGGGGCCACGTGCTGCTAAGACAACCCCAGAGGGGCTGCAGGGATGTAGCTGTGCTCCTGCAATGGTGATACTCAGCTCCACTTGGATCAGTTTTTCTAGGAGCTGTATGCACATGCAATATGCACCACAGAGACCCATTTTTTATTTCACCACCTTGCCACCCAGCCAGGATCATGAAAGCCCTCATGTGCCTCTGATGGCACTATGTCCATGATAGATAATGTCACTTCTGATCACATGTCCTAGTTATCATGTGGGAAGTATCCTCTTCCCCGTTCCTCGAAGCTTGATAGCACTTGGTATTTTTTTTTCATAAATTGGGATACTGTGGTCCACTGTACAAATGCATGTAGCTCTCAATCCAGCACTTAATCATCTCCTGAGGGAGCAACCCGGTGTTTGACATAATATGGTATGGCAGTGGGAAGGGCTACTATGAATTCAGAGTCACCATGCAAAGCCTTGGGAAGTCAGACGAAAACCTGGAAAGAGTCAAATATTGACTCTGCCATGTTGTACTACAGGGAGATATCAGACAACACTAAGCCCTGACATCCCGGTACACAAGGGATCCCTGATTACTACTTTGGAGGCTTAATCTGCTAAGGTTGATGACCAGACCCAAGCAAGTGATAGCAGCTATGTAAATTGTAATTTCCTCCCAAACCAATCCTTCTCTAGGACCCCACACCACATTTCAGTCCAATTCTCACAGTCTCAAGGTCTATGTTTTGGTATGTTCAGCATTCCTAGACTTTCAGCCATTATGATGTCCCCTAAAGTGCAACAACCTAAATGTTGTTGTTTTCCTGCTATGAAATCCCCTGCAAAGCAGCCCTTAAAGCTGATGTGGGGACTCGCCCTCCACAGCAAACCTAGGTATCTATGGCTCTTGTTGACATCTAATGTGGGATGACTCAGGGAGTCTCAGAGAGGTGAGCTGCAATCTGGTGCTCCTGGTCAAGTGTGCCACATCAACTGTGCCATCGGCATAGAGTTCACCATAGAGGCTGGGAAATACTGGTTTGACATCTTCAATGACACTGCAGGCACGCTGTCCCTGCTGCTCCGCATGGTGGTGGAGATCCTAGCTGTGTGCTAAGTGTATGGGCTAAAGAGGTAAGGAGACTCCAGAACCTGCCTGCTATAGAGGGCAGAGAATCTGTAGGGAAACATCCAGAAGAAAATCATCTTTCCTCTATGCGCATTTCAGTTTTAGATACCAGAACTGGCAGTTTAGTCTCTGCCCTCTGATCTCAGCTATCACTTACTTCCTCAGTTTACCTGTATCCAACAGTTTCTTTTTCTAAACGTTTCCTTTTTTTTTTTTTTCCTTTCCCATGTTGTATCGTGGTGTGTTTGCCTGCTAGCCCTGCTCTATTTGTGGCTTTCTGGGATGGGACTCAGTCTCCAGGATTAGATTCTGTGATCTTCCACCATCAGAGCTTTTCAAGAAACCTGACTGGAGTCCAGTTTGAAAAGACAGCCCATGGACGTGTCAGTTTTTTTTACCTTGTTGCCCTGGCCAGCACTGGGATATGTTTTACCTCCCCGGTGATGGGATATATTTCTGGGGCCGATATTCCTAATTAGGGCAGCCTCCAAGCCTGGGCGTTATCATATCATAGGGGTATCTTGTGAAAACTGGACGAGTGCCTGAAGATGTTTTAAGCGAGGGGGCCTGGGTTGAAGTCCAACATCTCACAAATTCCTTGGTGTTCTGGGACTACATGCTGAGAACCACTGGTGGGGTGTTTGGATTTCCAATTTTCTGCCAAGCACCAGCAGCAGCATCAGCTGCAACAAGGAACCCTGGGGAAACTCATGCCCTCCACTCACCCAGCCCTGTTGAGTGAGGTCATATAAGGGGATTCAGAGGTTGTTTGGGTGTGATCTGGGTCAAAGAGCTGTGCCATGCCTTCCTCTACCTTAGATTTTTCTGATGGTTTTGGTTTAGGTAAAAACCAGCCATGACGCTCTAAACGGCAGGCTGTCCATTGAGAAACACTCCCCACTGTCTCTTGAAGAAGAGCCAGGGTCCCATGACATACTGAGTCATCTCCAGTAAGTTAGGTATTGAGAATGGTGGCTCCCCCCTTTCCCACAACCCTCGCAAGTATTCAGCCATGAAAAGGTTTGTGAACCAAAGAAAAGGCTTATAATTTGTGGCATTTCCAAACTGACTTATTTTATCCTCTACTCTTACGCACTCCCTCAGCTTATGACATTTTCAAGCTTTAAAAGATATGGTGACCAGTTTCTGGATCACCAAGGTTAAGAAGTTTAAATGGTCATCTAGTAAAAAATGCCAGTTTTCAGGGAGAACGGGACAGGCCAGGAAGTGGATGTTTCAGATTAGAATAAAGTCAAAGAGAGGCCAGGACCTCAGCTCTTGGGGTGACTGAAGAAGGGACACAGATATATACTAGAAGTGATGTAAAGCAATGGGGAGGAGGTAGGAACTCAGGGAATCTTGTACTTCTGCTGGTGACCCAAACAGCAGACAGGAGGAAGCTTTGGCTCATTCAGGAGGCAACAGCACCACCTAGTGGCTGTCAGTAACAAAAGTCTCCTTGCTCTGCCTCAGCCAGCTAACTCCAAAGGGGAGGGGGTGGAGGGAGGAGGAGGGCATGGAGAGAGACAGGTAAGACAGAATTACTCTCATAGACCTTAATTGGCTTGACTCTATAGTTAGAAAACATACTGGGCAAAATGAAATTAAACATGTTCTACCCTAACATGTGCAGGATACCACAAGAAAAGAAAATAATGTACAGAAAGTGGACATGAGGCTCAGTGGTTCAGAAAACTAGCTGCTTTTCCAGAGGACATGGGTTCTATTCTCAGCACCCACAAGGCATGCTACAGCTACCTTTAACTCAACCTTCAGAGGATTTCTCTCTCTCTCTCTCTCTCTCCTCTCTCTCTCTCTGTGTGTGTGTGTGTGTGTGTGTGTGTCTCTCTCTGTCGGTCTGTCTCACACACATACACAAACACACACAAACACACACGCACGCGCACACACACACACACATGCATGTAAGCAAAACACCAATACATATGAAATAAAATTTTAAAAAGAAAATGGCAATGATGTATACAGAGTGCTCGTTGGGTAAAACTTGTATTTGCTTTTTTGAACCTTGTTTCAAGCAGTTGGCTACCTGGCACGCACAGGCTAGCTGATGTGATTATCTGAGGTTCAGCAGCTTGTTCTACGATTGAAGTCCATTACACATCAAGATAGAATAAGGTTCACAGTGTATACAGACACCATTAGTCTAATTTTTGCATATTTCAGTCGAACTACATTTGATTGAATAGAATTACCATGAGAAATAACTCCCTGTCTACTCCTTCTCTCTTCAGCCATAACTAATCCAATATTAACATTACAGTGACCATTTAAACCAATAATTATGTTAATCATTGAAAACATTATTGTTGTTTCTAAGTCATTGATTCCAATTGTCTTTGATGTGTTGCTTTCGGTGGTAGTCATGGGCAGGAAAGTGAGATCAGAGTACCCCAATAGGAAGTATTTTAACACGGACATTGTTTAGAATTGATGGCTCCTGCTAATAATAGTGAAATAATTGTTGTGTGATATCTAATATTCAGTTAAAAATCTCAGAGTCATGTTATACTTATCTGTTTCTGAAGCCTACTATTCCCACTGTGCTTACTCCACTGAGCTTATTTACATTTATGTATCGTTCAATAAAAAATTGTGTTGCTATAACCAAATACCTAACGCGGTCATGAGGGAGGTACTTATTTTGCTCTCCTGAGTGAGAGGTACAATCTATCATGGTGGAGAAGGATTGTACAATTCATGACAATAGACTCATGAGCCTAAGACTCTAACTATTGATGGGCAAGGAAGCCAAGAACAGACAGGAAGTGACAGCGGGCTACAAAACTTCAAGGCACTCACCCAATGGTCTACTATCTCCAGTGAGAGCCCAGCTCTGAAAGTCCACAAATTTATATGTGGTGATATATTATGTATGATTTGTCAAAGCTTGCCCGAGGATTCAAAAAGCAAAGCCAGTCAAAAGCTATTGCAATCAGCCAAAGGTGACACATACCTTTAATCCCAGCATCCATACCAGCTAGCCAGGCAGTGGTGGCACACGCTTTGGGTGGATTTCTGTGAGTTTGAAACCCCCCAGGGATACACTAGAGTGAATCAGTCTATAAGATTACCAGAGCTCATGCCTTTAATCCCAGCTCTAGAGAGGCATATAAAAAACAGAAACCCAATGTCTCAGGCTGCATTGTGAGATTTGGTCTCTAGGCACCCTGAGGAGAGGCAGCATTCTGAGGTTTGCTAGAGATCTTGCAGGGACAGGATCACCCCCTTTTAGACTGAGGTAGAAGTAAGGGCTAGTGTCTTGGCTGCTTTGCTGCTCTGACCTTCAGCTTGATGCTTGAACCCCAATATCTGTATCTGGGTTTTTATTTTTGGTGTTACAGTTACACACCTGGAAGTGTGCAGCAACACATGGAGGAGAGACCTTCCACGTCCGAACTATGGTGTTCCACTCTTGTCCCCTCTGACTCACACGAGTATCTGGTGTCTATTAATCATCTGCAGGCTGTCCAGGGCATGGGCCTGGTCTTTATCGTCTACACTGAGGCCATTAGAAGCAAGGAAGTGTCCCAGCTGTGGTAAGTTCTCTACTTCTTCATGCTGCTGATGATGCTGGTATGGGGATCCTGCTTGGACACACAGTGGCCATGCTCACCCATCTGACAGACAGCAAGGTCTTCTCCAGCTACCAACCCAAGGCGGCCATTGCAGGTGAGGACACCAGGCAGTGGATGCTTGGCAACTATGGATGGCAAAATGCAAGACAATCAGTGGAGGGGTCTTATTAGGGGCCACGTGCTGCTAAGACAACCCCAGAGGGGCTGCAGGGATGTAGCTGTGCTATGGTATTATGGTTATGGTTAGTGTTATGGTTAGGTGGAGGGTTCAGATTAGGGATGGTTAGGGTTAGCTTTAACGTGGGTGATAATGTGAGGTTTAGGGTTTGTGTTATGTTAGTGTTAGTCTTAGTGTTAGATTACAGTTTGGTTAGAGTCACGGATTGGGTTAGTGTTTGTACTAGCTTATGGTTATGCTTAGGGTTATTGTCAGTGTTAGCGTTAGGTTAGCGTTGGTGTTAGGTTAACGTTCGTGTTAATTTTAGGTTTAGTGTTAAGTTTTGGCTGTGTGAAACATTTAGTTAGTGGTAGCATTATTGTTATGTTACGGTTAGAGTTAGGTTAGGGTTAGGTTTACAGTTTTTGTTAGGGTTAAATTTCAGTTTGATGTTAGTGTTAATGTTAGTTTAGGTTAGGGTTCGTGTTAGTATTTTGTTTTAATTGCAATACGTAAAGTGATACTGTTAATGCTAGTGTAATGGATAGTTCAGGGTCAGTTTAAGTGATAGTGGTATGTCTAGATTTATAGTGTTAGTTTTAGGTATAGGGTTAGTGGTTAAGATTATGGTAAGAATAAGGGTTATTGTTAAGTGTAGGGTTGGTTTATCGCCGTGGTTACACTATCTCTTAAGGTTATGGTTAGTTATATGGTTAGGGTTAGCTTTAGCATTATGGTGACCGTTAGTTTAGTATTTGGGTTAGGGTTTAGGTTAGGGTTAGGCTTCTTGTTATGGTTACCGTTCGATTTTGTTAGGGTTACAGTTAGTATTAGGGGTAGTGTTTCTTAGTTCGTTTAGGGATAAGGTCAAAGTTTGCATTGGTTTAGTAGTATGGTCAGATCAAGTGATACGGTTATGCTTTGTGTTAGGGTTAGGTTTATTATTAGTGTTAGTTTTAGTGTTAACTTTAGGTTAGGCCTAGGGTTAGAGTTAAGGTTATTGTTGGGTTATGGGTTCGTGCTACTTTAGCGTTATTATTAGTGGTAGGGTTAGGTTTCAGGTTTTTTTTAGAGGTAAATTTAGGTTATAGTTTAGTTAGTGTTAATGTTATCGTTAGGGTTAGTGGTTAGAATGAGTGTTCTGTTTAGTGTTTGTGTTAGCACTATGTTTAGAGTTAGTGTTATGGTTAGGGTTAGTTTTATGGATTGGAATAGGTTTAGGTTAGGCTTATGATATGCTTAGGATTAGGGTTAATATTCGGGTTAGCGTTAGTGTTATGGTTATTGTTATGGTTAGGAGGAGGGTTCAGAATAGGGATTGCTTAGTGTTAGCGTTAGGGTTGGTGATAATGTGAGGTTTTGGGTATGAGTTTGTGTTAGTGTTAGTCTTAGCATTAGATTGTGGTTTGCTTAGAGTCACGGTTATGGTAAGTGCATGTGTTAGGTTTGGGTTAGGCTTAGGGTTCAGTGTTAGTGTTAGGATTGGTGTTAGGTAAAGGTTTGGGTTAGTTTTAGTTTTTGTGTTGGGTTTTGGCTGGGCATTACATTTAGTTAGTTGTAGTATTATGGTTACTTTTAGGGTTAGGATTAGCTTAGGGTTGGGGTTAGTGTTTATGTTAGGGTTAAGTTTCAGGGTTAGGTTAGGGTTAGTGTCAAGGATTGGAATAGTTTTAGGTTAAGGTTATGTTATGCTTAGGTTTAGTCTTAATATTAGTGTTAAGGTTAGTGTTATGGTTATGGTTAGTGTTACGGTTCGGTGGAGGGTTCAGATTAGGGATTGTTAGGGTTAGCTTTAAGGTTGGTGATCATGTGAGGTTTATGGTTTTAGTTGTGTTAGTGTTAGTCATAGTGATAGATTACGTTAGAGTCACGTTAGATTTGGTTAGAGTCACGGTTTGGGTTAGTGTTTGTCTTAGGTAATGGTTATGCTTAGGGTTATCGTCAGTGTTAGCTTTAGGTTAGGGTTGGTGTTAGGTTAACGTTTGTGTCAGTTTTAGATTTAGTGTTGGGTTTTGGCTGTGCGATACATTTAGTAGGTGGTAGCATTATTGTTATGTTTAGGGTTAGAGTTAGGTTAGGGTTAGATTTACAGTTTTTGTTAGGGTTAACTTTCAGGTTGATGTTAGTCTTAATGTTAGTTTAGGTTAGGGTTAGTGTTAGTGTTTTTGCTTTAGTGTGCATTACGTATATTGATGCTGTTAATGCTAGGGGAATAGATAGTTCAGGGTCAGTTTAAGTGATAGTGGTATGTCTAGATTTTACTGTTACTTTTAGGGTTAGGGTTAGTGCTTACGATTATGGTAAGCGTTAGGGTTAGTGGTAGGTGTAGGGTTGGGTTTAGCGCCGTGGTTTCACTTTCTGTTAGGTTTATGGCTAGTTTTATGTATAGGGTTAGGTTTAGCATTATTGTGAGCGTTACTTTAGGATTTGGGTTAGGGTTAAGGTTAGGGTTAGGCTTCGTGCTAGGGTTAGTGTGACATTTATGACAGGGTTACAGTCAGTGTTAGTGGTAGCGTTTGTTAGTGGGTTTGGGGTTACGGTTAGAGTTTGCATTAGTTTTTGTCGTATGGTCAGGTCAAGTTATACGGTTATGCTTTGTGTTAGGGTTAGGTTAGTATTACGTATATTATTAGTGTTAGTGTTAGTGTTAAGTTTAGGTTAGGCTTAGGGTTAGGGTTAAGGTTATTGTTGGGTTTTGGGTGTATGTTACTTTAGCGTTAATGTTAGGTTTCAGGTTTTTTTTTTTTAGAGTTAAAGTGGGGTTTATAGTTTAGTTAGTGTTAATGTTATCATTAGGGTTAGTGGTTAGAATGACTGTTCTGTTTATTGTTTGTGTTAGCACTATGTTTAGAGTTAGTGTTATGGTTAGGGTTAGTTTTATGGATTGGAATAGGTTTAGGTTAGGCTTATGATATGTGTAGGATTAGGGTTAATATTCGTGGTAGCGTCAGTGTTATGGTTATGGTTATTGTTATGGTTAGGAGGAGGGTTCAGAATAGGGATTGCTTAGTGTTAGCGTTAGGGATGGTGATAATGTGAGGTTTTGTGTTTGAGTTTGTGTTCGTGTTAGTCTTAGCATTAGATTGTGGTTTGCTTAGAGTCACGGTCATGGTAAGTGCATGTGTTAGGTTTGGGTTAGGCTTACGGTTCAGTGTTAGTGTTAGGTTAGGATTGGTGTTAGGTTAAGATTTGGGTTAGTTTTAGTTTTCGTGTTGGGCTTGGCTGGCGTTACATTTAGTTAGTTGTAATATTATTGTTACTTTTAGGGTTAGGATTAGCTTAGTGTTGGGGTTAGTGTTTATGTTAGGGTTAAGTTTCAGGGTTAATGTTAGGGTTAATGAACTTTAGGTTAGGGTTAGTGTCATGGATTGGAATAGGTTTAGGTTAAGGTTATGTTATACTTAGCTTTAGTCTTAATATTAGTGTTAGGGTTAGTGTTATTGTTATGGTTAGTGTTATGGTTAGGTGGAGGGTTCAGATTAGGGATTGTTAGGGTTAGCTTTAAGGTTGGTGATCATGTGAGGTTTAGGGTGTGAGTTGTGTTAGTGTTAGTCATAGTGTTAGATTACGTTAGAGTCACGTTAGATTTGATTAGAGTCACGGTTTCGGTTAGTGTTTTTCTTAGGTTATGGTTATGCTTAGGTTTATCGTCAGGTTAGCGTTAGGTTAGGGTTAGTGTTAGGTTAACGTTCGTGTCAGTTTTCGGTTTAGTGTTGGGTTTTAGCTGTGCGATACATTTACTTAGTGGGAGCATTATTGTCATGTTTAGGGTTAGAGTTAGGTTAGGGTTAGGTTTACAGTTTTTGTTAGGGTTAACTTTCAGGTTGATGTTAGTGTTAATGTTAGTTTAGGTTAGGGTTAGTGTTAGTGTTTTGCTTTAGTTTGCATTACGTATATTGATGCTGGTAATGCTAGGGGAATGGATAGTTCAGGGTCTGTTTAAGTGATAGTGGTATGTCTAGATTTTACTGTTAGTTTTAGGGTTAGGGTTAGTGCTTATGATTATGGTAGCGTTAGGGTTAGTGGTAGGTGTAGGGTTGGGTTTAGCGCCGTGGTTTCACTTTCTGTTAGGTTTATGGCTAGTTTTATGGTTAGGGTTAGGTTGAGCATTATGGTGAGCGTTACTTTAGGATTTGGGTTAGGGTTAACGTTAGGGTTAGGCTTCGTGCTAGGGTTAGTGTGAGGTTTATAACAGTGTTACAGTCAGTGTTAGGGGTAGCGTTTGTTAGTGGGTTTCGGGTAATGGTTAGAGTTTGCATTAGTTTTTGTCGTATGGTCAGGTCAAGTGATACGTTTAGGCTTTGTGTTAGGGTTAGGTTAGTATTACGTTTATTATTAGTGTTAGTGTTAGTGTTAAGATTAGGTTAGGCTTAGGGTTAGGGTTAAGGTTATCGTTGGTTTTGGGTGTGTGATACTTTAGCGTTAATGTTAGGTTTCAGGTTTTTTTTTTAAGTTAAAGTGGGGTTTATAGTTTAGTTAGTGTTAATGTTATCGTTAGGGTTAGTGGTTAGAATGAGTGTTATGTTTAGTGTTTGTGTTAGCACTATGTTTAGAGTTAGTGTTATGGTTAGGGTTAGTTTTATGGATTGGAATAGGTTTAGGTTAGGCTTATGATATGCTTAGGATTAGGGTTAATATTCGTGTTAGCGTCAGTGTTATGGTTATGGTTATTGTTATGGTTAGGAGGAGGGTTCAGAATTGTGATTGCTTAGTGTTTGCGTTAGGGTTGGTGATAATGTGAGGTTTTGGGTTTGAGTTTGTGTTAGTGTTATTCTTAGCATTAGATTGTGGTTTGCTTAGAGTCACGGTCATGGTAAGTGCATGTGTTAGGTTTGGGTTAGGCTTAGGGTTCAGTGTTAATGTTAGGTTAGCATTGGTGTTAGGTTAAGGTTTGGGTTAGTTTTAGTTTTCGTGTTGGGTTTTGCCTGGCGTTACATTTAGTTAGTTGTAATATTATGGTTAATTTTAGGGTTAGGATTAGCTTAGTGTTGGGGTTAGTGTTTATGTTAGGGTTAAGTTTCAGGGGTAATGTTAGGTTTAATGTAACTTTAGGTAAGGGTTAGTGTCATGGATTGAAATAGGTTTAGGTTAAGGTTATGTTATGCTTAGCTTTAGTCTTAATATTTTTGTTAGGGTTAGTGTTATGGTTATGGATAGTGTTACGCTTAGGTGGAGGGTTCAGATTAGGGATTGTTAGGGTTAGCTTTAAGGTTGGTGATCATGTGAGGTTTAGGGTTTGAGTTGTGTTAGTGTTAGTCATAGTGTTAGATTACGTTAGATTCACGTTAGATTTGGTGAGAGTCACGGTTTGGGTTAGTGTTTGTCTTAGTTTATGGATATGCTTAGGGTTATCATCAAGTTAACGTTAGGTTATGGTTGGTGTTAGGTTAACGTTCGTGTCAGATTTAGCTTTAGTGTTGGGTTTTGGCTGTGCGATACATTTAGTTAGTGGTAGCATTATTGCTATGTTTAGGGTTAGAGTTATGTTAGGGTTAGGTTTACAGTTTTTGTTAGGTTAAATTTCAGGTTGATGTTAGTGTTAATGTTAATTTAGGTTAGGGTTGGAGTTAGTGTTTTGCTTTAGTGTGCATTACGTGTATTGATGCTGTTAATGCTAGGGGAATGGATAGTTCAGGGTCTGTTTAAGTGATAGTGGTATGTCTAGATTTTAATGTTACTTTTAGGTTTAGGGTTAGTGCTTATGATTATGGTAAGCGTTAGGGTTAGTGGTAGGTGTAGGGTTGGGTTTAGCACCGTGGTTTCTCTTTCTGTTAGGTTTATGGCTAGTTTTATGGTTAGGGTTAGGTTTAGCATTATGGTGAGTGTTAACTTTAGGATTGGGGATAGGGTTAAGGTTAGGGTTAGGCTTCGTGCTAGGGTTAGTGTGAGGTTTATGACAGTGTTACAGTCAGTGTTAGGGGTAGCGTTTGTTAGTGTGTTCAGGGTTACAGTTAGAGTTTGCATTAGTTTTTGTCGTATGGTCAGGTCAAGTTATATGGTTACGCTTTGTGTTAGGGTTAGGTTAGTATTACGTTTATTATTAGTGTTAGTGTTAGTGTTAAGATTAGGTTAGGCTTAGGGTTAGGGTTAAGGTTATCGTTGGTTTTGGGTGTGTGTTACTTTAGCGTTAATGTTAGGTTTCAGGTTTTTTTTTAGTTAAAGTGGGGTTTATAGTTTAGTTAGTGTTAATGTTATCGTTAGGGTTAGTGGTTAGAATGAGTGTTCTGTTTAGTGTTTGTGTTAGCACTATGTTTAGAGTTAGTGTTATGGTTAGGGTTAGTTTTATGGATTGGAATAGGTTTAGGTTAGGCTTATGATATGCTTAGGATTAGGGTTAATATTCGTGTTAGCGTCAGTGTTATGGTTATGGTTATTGTTATGGTTAGGAGGAGGGTTCAGAATTGTGATTGCTTAGTGTTTGCGTTAGGGTTGGTGATAATGTGAGGTTTTGGGTTTGAGTTTGTGTTAGTGTTATTCTTAGCATTAGATTGTGGTTTGCTTAGAGTCACGGTCATGGTAAGTGCATGTGTTAGGTTTGGGTTAGGCTTAGGGTTCAGTGTTAATGTTAGGTTAGCATTGGTGTTAGGTTAAGGTTTGGGTTAGTTTTAGTTTTCGTGTTGGGTTTTGCCTGGCGTTACATTTAGTTAGTTGTAATATTATGGTTAATTTTAGGGTTAGGATTAGCTTAGTGTTGGGGTTAGTGTTTATGTTAGGGTTAAGTTTCAGGGGTAATGTTAGGTTTAATGTAACTTTAGGTAAGGGTTAGTGTCATGGATTGAAATAGGTTTAGGTTAAGGTTATGTTATGCTTAGCTTTAGTCTTAATATTTTTGTTAGGGTTAGTGTTATGGTTATGGATAGTGTTACGCTTAGGTGGAGGGTTCAGATTAGGGATTGTTAGGGTTAGCTTTAAGGTTGGTGATCATGTGAGGTTTAGGGTTTGAGTTGTGTTAGTGTTAGTCATAGTGTTAGATTACGTTAGATTCACGTTAGATTTGGTGAGAGTCACGGTTTGGGTTAGTGTTTGTCTTAGTTTATGGATATGCTTAGGGTTATCATCAAGTTAACGTTAGGTTATGGTTGGTGTTAGGTTAACGTTCGTGTCAGATTTAGCTTTAGTGTTGGGTTTTGGCTGTGCGATACATTTAGTTAGTGGTAGCATTATTGCTATGTTTAGGGTTAGAGTTATGTTAGGGTTAGGTTTACAGTTTTTGTTAGGTTAAATTTCAGGTTGATGTTAGTGTTAATGTTAATTTAGGTTAGGGTTGGAGTTAGTGTTTTGCTTTAGTGTGCATTACGTGTATTGATGCTGTTAATGCTAGGGGAATGGATAGTTCAGGGTCTGTTTAAGTGATAGTGGTATGTCTAGATTTTAATGTTACTTTTAGGTTTAGGGTTAGTGCTTATGATTATGGTAAGCGTTAGGGTTAGTGGTAGGTGTAGGGTTGGGTTTAGCACCGTGGTTTCTCTTTCTGTTAGGTTTATGGCTAGTTTTATGGTTAGGGTTAGGTTTAGCATTATGGTGAGTGTTAACTTTAGGATTGGGGATAGGGTTAAGGTTAGGGTTAGGCTTCGTGCTAGGGTTAGTGTGAGGTTTATGACAGTGTTACAGTCAGTGTTAGGGGTAGCGTTTGTTAGTGTGTTCAGGGTTACAGTTAGAGTTTGCATTAGTTTTTGTCGTATGGTCAGGTCAAGTTATATGGTTACGCTTTGTGTTAGGGTTAGGTTAGTATTACGTTTATTATTAGTGTTAGTGTTAGTGTTAAGATTAGGTTAGGCTTAGGGTTAGGGTTAAGGTTATCGTTGGTTTTGGGTGTGTGTTACTTTAGCGTTAATGTTAGGTTTCAGGTTTTTTTTTTAAGTTAAAGTGGGGTTTATAGTTTAGTTAGTGTTAATGTTATCGTTAGGGTTAGTGGTTAGAATGAGTGTTCTGTTTAGTGTTTGTGTTAGCACTATGTTTAGAGTTAGTGTTATGGTTAGGGTTAGTTTTATGGATTGGAATAGGTTTAGGTTAGGCTTATGATATGCTTAGGATTAGGGTTAATATTCGTGGTAGCGTCAGTGTTATGGTTATGGTTATTGTTATGGTTAGGAGGAGGGTTCAGAATAGGGATTGCTTAGTGTTAGCGTTAGGGTTGGTGATAATGTGAGGTTTTGAGATTGAGTTGGTGTTAGTGTTAGTCTTAGCATTAGATTGTGGTTTGCTTAGAGTCACGGTCATGGTAAGTACATGTGTTAGGTTTGGGTTAGGCTTAGGGTTCAGTGTTAATGTTAGGTTAGCATTGGTGTTAGGTTAAGGTTTGGGTTAGTTTTAGTTTTCGTGGTTCGGTTTTGCCTGGTGTTACATTTAGTTAGTTGTAATATTATGGTTACTTTTAGGGTTAGGATTAGCTTAGTGTTGGGGTTAGTGTTTATGTTAGGGTTAAGTTTCAGGGGTAATGTTAGGGTTAATGTAACTTTAGGTTAGGGTTAGTGTCATGGATTGGAATAGGTTTAGGTTAAGGTTATGTTATGCTTAGCTTTAGTCTTAATATTTGTGTTAGGGTTAGTGTTATGGTTATGGTTAGTGTTACGCTTAGGTGGAGGGTTCAGATTAGGGATTGTTAGGGTAGCTTTAAGGTTGGTGATCATGTGAGGTTTAGGGTTTGAGTTGTGTTAGTGTTAGTCATAGTGTTAGATTACGTTAGATTGACGTTAGATTTGGTGAGAGTCACGGTTTGTGTTAGTGTTTGTCTTAGTTTATGGATATGCTTAGGGTTAACATCAAGTTAACGTTAGGTTATGGTTGGTGTTAGGTTAACGTTCGTGTCAGTTTTAGCTTTAGTGTTGGGTTTTGGCTGTGCAATACATTTAGTTAGTGGTAGCATTATTGCTATGTTTAGGGTTAGAGTTATGTTAGGGTTAGGTTTACAGTTTTTGTTAGGTTAACTTTCAGGTTGATGTTAGTGTTAATGTTAATATAGGTTAGGGTTTGTGTTAGTGTTTTGCTTTAGTGTGCATTACGTATATTGATGCTGTTAATGCTAGGGGAAAGGATAGTTCAGGGTCTGTTTAAGTGATAGTGGTATGTCTAGATTTTACTGTTAGTTTTAGGGTTAGGGTTAGTGCTTATGATTATGGTAAGCGTTAGGGTTAGTGGTAGGTGTAGGGTTGGGTTTAGCGCCGTGGTTTCACTTTCTGTTAGGTTTATGGCTAGTTTTATGGTTAGGGTTAGGTTTAGCATTATGGTGAGCGTTACTTTAGCATTTGGGTTAGGGTTAAGGTTAGGGTTAGGCTTCGTGCTAGGGTTAGTGTGAGGTTTATGACAGTGTTACAGTCAGTGTTAGGGGTAGCGTTTGTTAGTGGGTTTCGGGTTACGGTTAGAATTTGCATTAGTTTTTGTCGTATGGTCAGGGCAAGTGATACGGTTACGCTTTGTGTTAGGGTTAGGTTAGTATTATGTATATTATTAGTGTTAGTGTTAGTGTTAAGTTTAAGTTAGGCTTAGGGTTAGGGATAACGTTATCGTTGGTTTTGGGTGTGTGTGTTACTTTAGCGTTAATGTTAGGTTTCACGTTTTTCTTTCAGAGTTAAAGTGGGGTTTATAGTTTAGTTAGTGTTAATGTTATCATTAGGGTTAGTGGTTAGAATGAGTGTTCTGTTTAGTGTTTGTGTTAGCACTATGTTTAGAGTTAGTGTTATGGTTAGGGTTAGTTTTATGGATTGGAATAGGTTTAGGTTAGGCTTATGATATGCGTAGGATTAGGGTTAATATTCGTGTTAGTGTTAGTGTTATGGTTATGGTTATTGTTATGGTTAGGAGGAGGGTTCAGAATAGGGATTGCTTAGTGTTAGCGTTAGGGTTGGTGATAATGTCAGGTTTTGGGTTTGAGTTTGTGTTAGTGTTATTCTTAGCATTAGATTGTGGTTTGCTTAGAGTCACGGTCATGGTAAGTGCATGTGTTAGGTTTGGGTTAGGCTTAGGGTCAGTGTTAATGTTAGGTTAGCATTGGTGTTAGGTTAAGGTTTGGGTTAGTTTTAGTTTTCGTGTTGGGTTTTGCCTGGTGTTACATTTAGTTAGTTGTAATATTATGGTTACTTTTAGGGTTAGGATTAGCTTAGGGTAGGGGTTAGTGTTTATGTTAGGGTTAAGTTTCAGGGTTAATGTTAGAGTTAATGTACCTTTAGGTGAGGGTTAGTGTCATGGATTGGAATAGGTTTAGGTTAAGGTTATCTTATGCTTAGCTTAGTCTTAATATTAGTGTTAGGGTTAGTGTTATGGTTATGGTTAGTGATACGGTTAGGTGGAGGGTTCAGATTAGGGATTGTTAGGGTTAGCTTTAAGGTTGGTGATCATGTGAGGTTTAGGGTTTGAGTTGTGTTAGTGTTAGTCATAGTGTTAGATTACGTTAGAGTCACGTTAGATTTGGTTAGAGTCACGGTTTGGGTTAGTGTTTTTCTTAGTTTATGGTTATGCTTAGGTTTATCGTCAGATTAGCGTTAGCTTAGGGTTAGTGTTAGGTTAACGTTCGTGTCAGTTTTCGGTTTAGTTTTGGGTTTTAGCTGTGCGATACATTTACTTAGTGGGAGCATTATTGTTATGTTTAGGGTTAGAGTTAGGTTAGGGTTAGGTTTACAGTTTTTGTTAGGGTTAACTTTCAGTTTGATGTTAGTGTTAATGTTAGTTTAGGTTAGGGTTAGTGATAGTGTTTTGATTAGTGTGAATTACCTATAATGATGCTGTTAATGCTAGGGGAATGGATAGCTCAGGGTCATTTTCAGTGATAGTGGTATGTCTAGATTTTACTGTTAGTTTTAGGGTTAGGGTTAGTGGTTATGATTATGGTAACCGTTAGTCTTAGTGGTAGGTGTAGGGTTGGGTTTAACTCTGTGATTTCTCTTTCTGTTAGGTTTATGGCTAGTTTTATGGTTAGGGTTAGGTTGAGCATTATGGTGAGAGTTACTTTAGGATTTGGGTTAGGGTTAACGTTAGGGTTAGGCTTCGTGCTAGGGTTAGTGTGAGGTTTATGACAGGATTACAGTCAGTGTTAGGGGTAGCGTTTGTTAGTGGGTTTAGGGTTACGGTTAGAGTTTGCATTAGTTTTTGTCTTATGGTCAGGTCAAGTGAACGGTTACGGTTTGTGTTAGGGTTAGGTTAATATTACGTTTATTATTAGTGTTAGTGTTAGTGTTAAGTTTAGGTTAGGCTTAGGGTTAGGGTTAAGGTTATCGTTGGTTTTGGGTGTGTGATACTTTAGCGTTAATGTTAAGTTTCAGGTTTTTTTTTAGAGTTTAAGTGGGGTTTATAGTTTACTTGGTGTTAATCTTATCGTTAGGTTTAGTGGTTAAAATGAGTGTTCTGTTTAGTGTTTGTGTTAGCACTATGTTTAGACTTAGTGTTATGGTTAGGGTTAGTTTTATGGATTGGAATAGGTTTAGGTTAGGCTTATGATATGCTTAGGATTAGGGGTAATATTCGTGGTAGCGTCAGTGTTATGGTTATGGTTATTGTTATGGTTAGGAGGAGGGTTCAGAATAGGGATTGCTTAGTGTTAGCGTTAGGGTTGGTGATAATGTGAGGTTTTGGGTTTGAGTTTGTGTTAGTGTTAGCATTAGATTGTGGTTTGCTTAGAGTGACGGTTATGGTAAGTGCATGTGTTAGGTTTGGGTTAGGCTTAGGGTCAGTGTTAATTTTAGGTTAGCATTGGTGTTAGGTTAAGGTTTGGGTTAGTTTTAGTTTTCGTGTTGGGTTTTGCCTGGCGTTACATTTAGTTAGTTGTAATATTATGGTTACTTTTAGGGTTCGGATTAGCTTAGGGTTGGGGTTAGTGTTTATGTTAGGGTTAAGTTTCAGGGGTAATGTTAGGGTTAATGTAACTTTAGGTTAGGGTTAGTGTCATGGATTGGAATAGTTTTAGGTTAAGGTTATGTTATGCTTAGCTTTAGTCTTAATGTTAGTGTTAGCGTTAGTGTTATGGTTATGGTTAGTGTTACGGTTCGGTGGAGGGTTCAGATTAGGGATTGTTAGGGTTAGCTTTAAGGTTGGTGATCATGTGAGGTTTAGGGTTTGAGTTGTGTTAGTGTTAGTCATAGTGTTAGATTACGTTAGAGTCACGTTAGATTTGGTTAGAGTCACGGTTTGGGTTAGTGTTTGTCTTAGGTTATGGTTATGCTTAGGGTTATCGTCATTTTTAGCGTTAGGTTAGGGTTGGTGTTAGGTTAACGTTCGTGTCAGTTTTAGGTTTTGTGTTGGGTTTTAGCTGTGCGATACATTTACTTAGTGGGAGCATTATTGTTATATTTAGGGTTAGAGTTAGGTTAGCGTTAGGTTTACAGTTTTTGTTAGGGTTAACTTTCAGGTTGATGTTAGTGTTAATGTTAATTTAGGTTAGGGTTAGAGTTAGTGTTTTGTTTAGTGTGAATTACCTATAATGATGCTGTTAATGCTAGGGGAATGGATAGCTCAGGGTCATTTTCAGTGATAGTGGTATGTCTAGATTTTACTGTTAGTTTTAGGGTTAGGGTTAGTGGTTATGATTATGGTAACTGTTAGTCTTAGTGGTAGGTGTAGGGTTGGGTTTAACGCCGTGGTTTCACTTTCTGTTAGGTTTATGGCTAGTTTTATGGTTAGGGTTAGGTTGAGCATTATGGTGAGCGTTACTTTAGGATTTGGGTTAGGGTTATCGTTAGGGTTAGGCTTCGTGCTAGGGTTAGTGTGAGGGTTATGACAGGGTTACAGTCAGTGTTAGGGGTAGCGTTTGTTAGTGGGTTTAGGGTTACGGTTAGAGTTTGCATTAGTTTTTGTCGTATGGTCAGTGAAGTGGTACGGTTACGCTTTGTGTTAGGGTTAGGTTAGTATTACGTTTATTATTAGTGTTAGTGTTAGTGTTAAGTTTAGGTTAGGCTTAGGGTTAGGGTTAAGGTTATCGTTGGGTTTGGGTGTGTGTTACTTTAGCGTTAATGTTATGTTTCAGGTTTTTTTTTAGAGTTTAAGTGGGGTTTATAGTTTACTTGGTGTTAATCTTATCGTTAGGGTTAGTGGTTAGAATGAGTGTTCTGTTTAGTGTTTGTGTTAGCACTATGTTTAGAGTTAGTGTTATGGTTAGGGTTAGTTTTATGGATTGGAATAGGTTTAGGTTAGGCTTATGATATGTGTAGGATTAGGGTTAATATTCGTGGTAGCGTCAGTGTTATGGTTATGGTTATTGTTATGGTTAGGAGGAGGGTTCAGAATAGGGATTGCTTAGTGTTAGCGTTAGGGTTTTTGATAATGTGAGGTTTTGGGTTTGAGTTTGTGTTAGTGTTAGCATTAGATTGTGGTTTGCTTAGAGTCACGGTTATGGTAAGTGCATGTGTTAGGTTTAGGTTAGGCTTAGGGTCAGTGTTAATGTTAGGTTAGCATTGGTGTTAGGTTAAGGCCAATAACCCCTAATTATAGCCCATAATTTACTACTTTTTAATTTAGAAACTCACTTTTGTGTGAATAAGAAATGTAATAAAAATTAATTATTGTCTCAGAATGCATAGCACTAGCCATTTTAACTAAACTAATGCTTATTTATGTTAACAATATAAAATTTTATTCCTGAGATGATCATGGTGTTTCATGCCTTTGAACCCAGGACTCAGGAGCCTAAAGCATGAATCTCAATGAATTCCAGGCCAGTCACAGATACATAATGAGGCCCTTTCTTAAAAACACAACAATGGAAGAGACAGAAGACTAAAAGTTGAGGCACACACTGACTGTACTTACAGAGGATATGAGTTAACTCCCACCAACCAGATGGTAGCTCACGACCATCTACAATCAGATCTGTTGCCCTCTTCTTTTCTACCAGCAGACATTCAAGTAGGGTACTACATATGACAAAATAACTTTTAAAAATGAAATAAAATGTCCTACTGGTTACTTGAAACCCATCACTGGGCCTCTGCTAGAGTTCCCTCAGCTAAAGACCGCCAAATACTTGTTAGATCCCCATATCCTCTTGGGAACATCCTGAGTCCATGCATGCCGGATATTTTTTAAAATTAGTTCATGATTTTTTACATGTAGATCCTTGTTCCCTATATCTCCCTCAATTCCTTCACTTCCTCTTATCATCTGTTGCCCCCTCACATTCACCCTGACCACCCTGCCATCCTATTCACCCACAATCAACACATAGGGCTAGGCCATCCAAGTGGGGTCATGTATTTCTGACAGCGCATTTGAAGTGTTGATTAGAATGTGTCTTCTATGTCTAGGTTTAGGGGGTATCCCTGGATTGGGGGAATGTGTCCTCAAGGTCCTTTTGTGCACCAGGAATACATCCAGGTCCCACTGTCTGAACTCCATTAGACAGCTCACACCTTCCAGCTGATACCCATCTCAGGGGTCTGAGTCAGTTCCATGCTGGATTCACAGCTATCAGTCTGGGGTCCTATTAGCTCCTCCTTCATCAGGTCAGCTGTCTCAATGTGTTTCTGCAACTCGATCTTGTCCTCTCTCTCTCTGCATCTGGATTCTAGTTAGACGCAGTGTTTACTTCTGGGTGTTTGCTTCTGTTTTCTACAGAGACTAGATGAAGGCTCCATGTAGCGCTCAAGTTAGTTGCTGATCTCATTTTCAGGGAAGGTCAATAATGGAAGCCTTTCCACTGTTGCTCAGTTTGTTAGTTGGAGTCAGTCTTGTAGGTCTCTAGATATAACTTTAGGTTCAATTTTCTCTTCAAACCAATAATGGATTGCTCTTTTATGTTATCTCCCTCTCTACCATGTTCTACTTTTTGTGCCTGGGTTACCTCATTCATGATTGCTTCTTCAGTTACTATCCACTTGCCTGTGCATTTCCAGATTCCGTTTTTTCTGTAGATTAGTAGTCCATTGTGTAGATGTGCCAAAAGTTCTTTATCCATTCTTCAGTTGAGAGGCATCTGGGTAGCTTCTAGGTTCTTGCTATTACAAATAATGCCGCTATAGGTATAAATAAACACATTTTTGGTTGCATGAATGTGGATAATTTGGGTATATGCCTATGAGGGGGGATTGCCAGGTCCTGTGGTAAACCAATTCCCATCTTGCTGAGGAACTGCCATAGCTATCTTGAAAATGGCTGTACAAGTTTGAACTCCCAAAATCAGTGGAGGAGTGTTACCCTTTCTACACATCCTGTCCAGCAGTACTCAGGAGCCAAAAGCATGAATCTCAATGAATTCCAGGCCAGTCAAAATTACATAATGAGGCCTTTTCTTCAAACACAGCAATGGAATGGTTAAATGGCTAAAAGTTCAAGCACACTGATTGTACTTTTAGAGGATATGAGTTACTTCCCAACAATCAGATGGTAGTTCACAACCATCTACAATGAGATTGTTGCCCTCATCTTTTCTACCAGGAGATATTCAAGTAGGATACTACACATGATAAATAATTTTTTAAAATGAAATAAAACGTCCTACTGGATACTTGAAACCCATCACTGGGCCTCTGCTAGAGTTCCCTCAGCTAAAGACCTCAAGATCTCTTTTAGATCCACTATTCCTCATGGGCACGTTCTGAGCCCCTGCATACTGTATTTTTTTCAATGATTATTGTTTATTTTACTTGTCGATTCCTATCCCTCACTCCCTACCCTTTCTCGCTCTTACATTCTGTCCCCCTTCTCTTGCACCCTGACCACCTCCCCTCCCATTCACCCCCTCTCCCCATATGGGGCTATGACATCCAGTTAGGGTCATGTATTTCTGACAATGAGAGTTCTGTTTAGGGTATGGTTAGAGTTAGGGTGAGCATTATGGTTGGTGGTAGCGTTAGGGTTGGGTTCCTGAAGCCCAGGAAAGGAGTGAGAGCCCATGCCTAAGATAACAGGAAAGAAAAGTAAACTTCAGATGGGAGAGAGTTTACCCTTAGCTGTCTATGTAATTATTTGGGACCTTTGCTGAGCAATCAGTGGGATAAGAGATGTGGGAAGAAACATTTGAGGCACCCATAAATGATGTGACCCAGCGCCACCTCTACCAGAGGTCAACACCTCTACCAGAGATGATTAAAAAAGGAGTAGGGCCCTGCTGACATCATGCACCTGGGCTTGCCCAAGGATCCAGGGCTCTTGGGGTTTGTACTGCAGAAGCAATGGGGGAAATGTGGGTAGGAGCAAGATGTGTAAACTGATGGACTACCTGTGAGGTCTAGACAGAGAGGGAAACTTTGGAAAAACACGGAGGGCCAGAATCAGGGTTTGGTGAGACAGCAGAACCTGGAGCCCAGAGACAGAAAGGTGAAACAGGAGCCCAGGTCTGAAGAAGGCACATGGGTTTCCCATCCTGTAGTGATTGTTGCCTCAAGGGATGGAGTCACCTTAGATACATGTGAACTTCCTGGCAGAGGATGAGGAGCTGTAGCTCTAGAGAACCCTGACATGCCCTTGGTCAGCACCCAAAGAGGAAGCAGAGGCAAGGAGCAAGTCCTATCCTTTTCTGAGGAAGCAGTGCAGCATGCAAAGTAGGGCTCCATCCCACACAGCTGCCTGCAGTCCAAGCATAGAGAGGAATGCTGCATGCCAGGCGTTATCACTGAACTTCCAGGCCAAGACTTCCTTGTGGAAATTGTACAAGGATGTTCTGTGTCTTCCCAGTCCACACACAGAAGCCACCAGCTACAAGTGGCTAAATGATTGTCATGATAAACAGTCAATTCCAGGCTCTTTCTTGACAAATAATAGGCTTAGCTGCAAGTTTGTGTTGTTGAGGAACACTTGGCAAGTGAAATTCCACATGAAGATGCTATGTACACTAGGTACTTTAGTGAGGCTACCCTGGATGTAATATCAAAATCCTGGAGACGGTAAGGATGTGGGCAGCTTCTGAAAAGGTCAGGGTTCCTAGTGTGAGACATATGACCCAGGAAATACAGGAGAAGAGCCATTTTTAAATTCTTAATATTTATCTAAAAATACATAATAAAAACTATAGCTTCATATACATAGTAGTATCAAAGTTTCAATTTTACTTTCCAAAATTTTTATTTAATAAATGAGACAGGAGCCTTCAGAACCCAGGAGAGGGTATCAGGTCTCCTGTTAAAAGAATTACAGATAGTTGTGACCCAACATGTGGGTGCTAGGAATTGAACCGGGCCTGCACTTAACCACTGAGCCAGCCCTTGGTGCCCCAAGCCCTGCAGAGCTGCATTTGTTCTGAAAAGTGAATCCTATGTGTTCCTTTGGGACTGTGGCTGATATGTCTTATTCAACCTTGGAGGGAGGTTTCTCACCTGAATCAAAATGCTGTGGATTTTTAGATTTCAGAGGTAAAACTCTGTTTTCTAGAACCCAGGTATGCAAGGCTCAAATTCCTCAGGGCTTAATTTAAAAAAAAATTCCTCAAAGCTTTCCAAACAAACTAAGGAGTTTGGACTTTATCTTGTGGGGAACTAGAAGCTCAAGAGCATAGTTAGGTAGCAATGGAAATCACCAAGTTGAGCTAATGATTGTAAGCTGCATGGCCTTCATATTAA
Source organism: Phodopus roborovskii (assembly GCF_943737965.1). Classification (NCBI taxonomy): domain Eukaryota; kingdom Metazoa; phylum Chordata; class Mammalia; order Rodentia; family Cricetidae; genus Phodopus; species Phodopus roborovskii. The sequence continues at coordinate 55,543 of NW_026127013.1, read as the reverse complement.
TAAGGTAAGAATATAGAATACCGGGATGCACTTATTGGCCCACACCCATGCAGTCATGGCCCCCTCTTCTCCTCTTTAGGAAAGTGCATAAATGAACTTCAGTGTTGCGATTGTCATAGATGCTATGAAAGTAAAGTTGAAGAAAGGGTTCTCCCACAAGCCAGAATAGGCTGCTCTGAGCACTATAGCTTGTCTGAAACCTCAAAACCACCCAACAGAGAAACAAAACCCTCAAAGAGCTGAATTTGCACTACTGCCCAATCCTCTACAGAGCTCTGAGTAACCAGTTAGGGCATATGGAGGGCTTTTGAGAATTTGTTTTATTAAATACAGCCCATGTTGAGGACTAAGTTATTGTATAAATTATCTAAAGCAGAAGTAAATGTTAAAAATCATTTCCAGTTATTCGCTTCTCTTTAGTATCAGCTAAGGTCTTGTGGCCACACATGTCACTGTACATGCATGGTGAGAATGCAACATGTGGTTTGCCACTAAATATCTTCTCCCCAACCGTACCCGGTGATAAGGTGGAAGCTCTAAATAGCCTAAATTTGAGGTATTAGCACAGAAATTAACAAGCAGATGAGAGATTCTTCTGCAAAAAGTTAATATACATCTGTCAGTCTAACATTAATGTTCACTCACTGCATCACTCTCTCAGTGCAGAGAGAGTCTCCTACGACCACACTCTTTGTAAATGCAATTGTCCATCACTCAATGAATCAGCTCACATAAAATTTACCAAGTTCATATTTAGGGTGGTGTGATGATCTGTCTACTTTATGTGCATTTACTTGGACTGGGTGATTCTTTATACTACACTCACCCACACACACACACACACACCACAGAGACACAAAGGCAGACAATTTCACTTACTGAGCCTCAAATATTGGGATGGCTTCCCAAGGCAGCTAAGACCAGATGCTGACCTGGTCCCTGGTGTAAGGACTAAAAGAAGGGCACTGCCACCACTGTACCAACAAATGCCATGGTAACTGTCCTGAGTATCTTTCTGAGGTGTCCAGTTCCTATATATCACTATGTGACTAAGAACCCTACAGGAGAACTAATTTGTGATACCCAAAACATAAGTACATAGCTGGAGGCAGCAACAGCTGTTTGATCCAAACTATTCACCATCATGCCCTTAGGTAGAAACTCTACCTGGAGGGCTGTGGGTGGAGATGGCTCATTGGGTAAAAGGTCAGGGACAGTGGCACATGACTATTTCTCCAAATACAGAGGAGAGGGACATTATGGAGACAGGAGGATCCCTGCAGTGCATTAACCAGACAGCCTAGCAGAATCCTTGTGATCCAGGTTCATTGAAGGGCAGTTTCTAGGCAGTAACTCGTTCACTGCTGAGATTAGCTTTGCTAAGGGTTTGACTCCTCAGTAATAGCTTCATGCCCTTGGACTTGAGAAGCAAGAATTTCGGATTTTTGTTGTTCTTTGGGTTTTTTTGGTTTTGTTTTTGTGTTTTTGAGACAGGATCTGTGTGTAATCACTATGTTCAACCAGGCTGATCTCGAAATCACAGATTCTCTGGTCTCTCCAGTGCTAGAATTAAAGACATCCACTACTATCCTGGTAGGAAAAGACTGTGTAAAGTAAGACATGAGGGAAAAAAAGATCATGAAAGCAAACTTTTAAAAATATTGATAGATTAGTTTGTTTTTAACATTTATTTTTATTTTGTGTGTGTATGTAAAATCACATATAGGTACCCTCCAAAAAAAAAAAAAAAAAAAAAAAAAAGCCATCAGATCCCCTACAACACCAGGAGTTACAGGTGGTAGTGAGCTCACCCTGTGGAGGCTGGAAACCAAACTCTAATCTTTCTGCTTACTTGGTTACTTTTTGAGACAGGGTCTCCAAAAACAGGCTAGCCTTGAACTTGCTATGTAGCTGTGTAGCTGAGGATGACCTTGAACCTCTGATCTTCCTGCCTCTACCTCCCAAATACTGGGATTATAGGTAAACACCAGCATACTTACCCAGTTTCTGGAGAGCCAGGAATAGAGCCCAGGGTCTCATGCATGTTAGGCAAGCACTCTCTAAACACTGAGCTACATACATCTCCAGCACAAATTGAACTTTCTGGAAGTTAAGAATTCTCTCCAATAGAAGACACTTAAAATTGGCCAGAAAGGCAACACAGTAAGAAATGAAACTGTTGGTATATAAAGCAGACATAGGGACTGTAGCCAAAGTAGGGAAACCAGTGCAAACCAGTAGTAAAAGACAGCCCAGTAAAAACCGATCAAGGCTCAGGCAGACATTTCAGAAACTGCGGGCTCTTTTGATGGCCCAGTGAGCAAGTGGAAAGGTTGCAGACTTGTCAGTTGTCAGGAAAACAACAGGCAAATGGAACCATCAGTGCACAGTCATAAATCTACACAAAAAAGTAAAAGATTAATGGCAGGGCCAGTGAAATGGTATGGTCACTTGCCTGGCTCCCACAAATTGTCTCTGACTTCCACTCCTGCTATGGGACCTTCTCCCAATAAATGCTTGTTTAAAACACATACACAGACAGACGGGGGGGAGTGAAATAAGAGAGAAAGAGGAACATGCTAGAAGGTGCACACTAGTTCTGTTCATAGTAGCCACAAACTGGAACAACACAAATATCCATTAGCATTAGAGTGGAATTAGGCATGGGTGAGGAAGAGGCCAAGTAGATGGAGAAGCTTAGGGTCAAACTGAGGGCCTCACAGGTGCTAGGGCAGTGCTCTGCTGTTAAGCCTCCAAACTCAAACTCTCTGTGCAAAAGTCATTTGTCCTCTGTAGAGCCCAGAGTCCCTGTCTATAAGGTTCAAGGACTTATCCCTTTAAATTGTTCCCGCATCTCCTATTTAGGTGAACTAGGTGGTGTGTACCAATCGAAAGTGCCCCAGTAGATCAAAAGAAGGCAAGAACAAGGCATCCCTTAGCAATTAAACGTTCCTGCCATCTGAATGTCAGCTCTAGCGTGAGAGAGCTGTGTTTCCCTGTTGCACAGTGGTGCTTGACATACAAGTATTGCCATGGATGAATCCAAAAGAGGCTGATTAAATGTGATCCTTTCCCTGTGCTCTGAAGTCCACACCCACTGCCAAGAGGGCTGCTTACCTGCAGAGGCTCAGCAGGGTGGGTCTCCCCTTACCCCCTCTGGCAGGTGTTAATGAGATTAGCAATTAAAAGGAAGGCCAGCAGAGGGCAGACACCAGGACCTGACTGAGAGCCAGCTTAGGAAATGGAGAAGGCATGGCCTCAGTGAGGCAACCAGCTGCAGTTCCTGTTTGCCTGCATCCCCTATGCCATGGGCTTGGAAAGTGTGGTGTTTCCCGTACCAGTGCCAGATAGTACATTGGAGTTGAGTGCCCACTAGCAGGATACAGGAGCTGCATGGACGCCGGGGGCAGTGATCCTTGATGTAGGTCGGGTATATCACTTGTTCCTAGATATCCTAGGATGCCCTTACCTTCTGTTAAAAAGAGACATCCTGTCAAATGTAGGAGCCTGGATTTGTTTTGACTCTGAACAGCCATCAGTAACCGATAAACAGGGAAAGAGCTTGATCCTGTAGGCAGTGGATGGTCTGGCTGTCTAAAAGCTATGATGGACATGGCTGTACTGGTGAAAGATTCTGACATGTTAACTTTGGGACAGAAAGAAATTACAATAGCCACCCATGCACTGGTGACCAGGACAGCATTGTCAGGTAGCCCACACAACAATGGATGTCCAATGCCCACATGAATCACTGATGCACTACCTGCCATTCTTCTGCCTGAGAAAACTGATAAATAAGTAATTTGGGACTGTCATCACCTGCTGATTAAAGAGGCAGGAGATTGCAAAGACCTTACAGTCTTCCCTCTGGCCGTAGAAACACTAACTTAGTTCACTGATGGGAACAATTACCTTGTGAAAGGTAAAGAAAGGACTGGGACAAGGATGTGAATGAAACCTGCATGGTTTGAGCCAGCAGCCTGCCAGAAGTAACCTCAGCATGAGAAGCTGAGCTCTTGGCCATAACACAGGCCTTGTAGCTGGCAAAAGAAAAGAAAAAAATCTGTAAACCTGTACACGGGCAGCAGTTATGCTTTTATAACTGTCCATGTGCACGGGGCTGTCTGTAAACAAAGGGGACTGGCTAAGCTTTACTGTGAGCAAGTCAGAGAGCCAGAGATGAGCTGACACCTGCATTCCTCCACATTTTCTCCCCACTGTCCTCCTTGAGTCGCTGCTGTAATTCTCATTAGGGACAGTGACCTGGAGCATAAGCTAAGTAAGCCCCTTTCTGGCCTGCATTGTGTGTGGTCAGTGTTTTAGCACAGCAACACATGCTCACCAGAATGGTAAGATATGATTTTCTTCTTTTCAACTGTGGTGAAGTAAATGTATGTTTTATTGTTTATTTTCATCTCATTTGTTCTTTTTCCAAGATAGGCTCTTAGCAATACAGTCCTTTGTGGCCTTGAACTTGTGACTCCTGTCTCAAGCTTCTGAGTACTGAGCAAGGCATGTACCATTCCACTGGTTTGTAATTTTCACTAATTGAATATGACATGGTTACATTTAAGTTTATTTATGTATACTTATTTGTTTTGAGGCAGGGTCTTGCTTTGTAGCCAAGGCCAGCTTGGAGGTAGTAGCAGTCATCTGTCCATACTTCCAAGTGCTGCAATTATAAACTTGCACTACACATAGTTACCTAAATGCATGGGGCTTTTTTGTAAAAGTAAAAAATGATATAAGTTTAGGCTTAAATTTTGTGGTGTTCAAAACAAGCAGGTGGGTATCTAAGACAGAGGAATGTGTTGTCTGTGTAGCAATGCAAATGGAAAGCATTCTAGTTGAAGGAGGGATATATATGACAAATGTGGAAGGCAGTTACCTATTCACCCTGCTTACAATTTTTTTTTGTTTTACAGAGCATAATAATATTTTAACTTTAGAGAATTGGGAGGCATTTGTGTTTGTTTGAATGAGGGGGTTAGGAAACACTGAATAAATTGATTAATTTGAAAACTACTTCCCTCAAAGCCATGAAAACCTGAAGTCAATCCTCACAATTCTTCAAAATTAATCCAGATTGCTGTGTTGTGGATTATGCCTTTAACACCAGTACTTTGGAGGCAGAGGCAGAGGCAGAGGCAGAAAGTTCTCCAAAGGTCAGCCTGTTGTACAGAGTAAGTTTCAAGACAGCCAGGGCATCCTATAGGAACCTTGTCTCGAGGGAAAAAACATAATGGTTGCATATACTTCTAACTTCAACATTGATAGGTGGAATGAGAAACTTCACCTCCAAAATACATAAAAATAAGACAGCAGCTGAAGATAGGTTGAGCAGTTGCAAGCATTTTCTGCTCTTTTGCATAAGAGCAGGTTTCAGTTTCCAGCCCATGTGGTGGACTACAACTGTCCTGAACTGCTATTCCAGGGAAACCAGCCCTGACTTGTGACTCCAGTGGTCACCAGCTTCAAAAGCAACACACTTAAATACATGAAGGAAAGAATCTCATAGTCTTGTAAGTTAGGCTTTATATCAAAAACCCAGGTAGACAGTATCACCCCACACTTGATTTCTGTCCTCCATTCCTTCTTCATATATATGTCTGAGCTACCATCCACCACCAGAGAATAAATGCGTACATAAGAGCCGAGTATATGTAGTGATACAAATAGTTGTTACCAGACAAACTTAAAACTTTTGGCTCCTTTAATGATCAAACCTGTGTACCACTCAGCCATCCAGGATGATTCTGAAAATATGGGACACCAGGGAGAGCTGAGTGATAATGTTGAGGTATCTCATGTTCCAATTACTATTAAAGTAGAAGCATACTACCCATGTCTGTAGATGGAATAACACTAGCAGTCAGACTGCCTTTCAAAGGTAAGGATAATTGATCCTTCAAGAAGACCATGACATTAGAGCATTTTCCTTAAGTTAATATAAATGATGTAGATGTGCTAAATAAAAAATACTTTTTTTTTTTCTTAAACACTCAAGTTCACTCATGTGAATTTAGGCACATGAGAACCTTTGGAGTACACTAATCACATCTGTTTTCCCTGAATATAAGTCAATTTTTAAACAATGATTAGTGAAACTTTATTTTACAATATATAAATAATACTCACTCTCCTGCCTTCTTTATATACTAGGAATGGGGCAGTATCTACTGTATTCATAGTAATGGCAAAGAAGTGATCATGGGAATATTAGAGTAAGTACTGTGTAAATTGAGTTTTGTATTGAAAGTGAAAAACTGGCTGTGTTTATACTTGCAATACAGTTTTGCTGAGTACATATTGCTTTTGTCCCATTTGTGGGGATGGAATTTCATTAAGATTGTTGTTAACTTGGAGCAGGGCAATAATTCAGGGGTGTTTTACTACAGTATAAATTGGAGCAGTCTCTATTTACTACCAAAGATATTACACGCAGGGCTATAATTCAGGGATATTTTACTACAGTAGGAATTGTAAAAGGAAGTTGAGCATGGTGACTGATACCTGTAAGCTTAACCTGAAAAGGAGGTTGGAGTATCAGGACCCTGAGGTATTTCTTTGCCACATAGCAGAAGTCAAGCACGAAACAAAGTCATAATTGTTCTTTCTTGCTAGAAGTATTAGGTGATCCTTTTTTTTCAATATTTTCTGTTTGGCATAACCTACATTTTTGGCAGTTTATCTCTGTGTAATAGCCTTGCCCATCTTAGCCCATAGTTTGTATTCAAGGGTGGTCTCCAACTCACAGGTAACCACTGCCCTTCTGTCTCCCAAGTGCTACATTTAAAAAATTGTGCCACCATCCGAGGCTTAAACTGCCTTGTATGTCAATTTAACCATTTGGCATTCCTATTATTTTGTAGTTCCATTACCATCCTTGCACCTTACTATAATCATATCTGGTTTCATAAAAAAAAGAAAGAGATAAGTCTCCATTAACTAGAAAAGAATTGGACACTCAAGTAGAATATCTCAAAAAATGTAAAAAAGAGAGAATTCATAAACATAAACTACTCTTATAACAATATGAGGAACTCTGTAAACTTCTTCATAGGCCTGTGTATGTTGTGCATATCACCTCTGACCCAAATGTATAGAAGCTGAACCTGTTCCAACAACATGTGGCAACTTTGAGGCAAACAAAGGGATGCTGCTGCATTCATTCCCCCATAAAATTTGATTGGAATTTATGTATCTCATAATAATTTTGATTGTTTTAAAAGATTAGGAATGAACAGTTTGTCAATATTAATAAACATATCATATTGTGTATGAAAAAATTGGAACTAACTTCTGATAAAAGTTTTGAAAAAGATGGAGTGTGTCAATTTCAAAGTGTATTTTCTGTGTCATTGCAGAGTATTGTGGCACTACATATGTTGCTTTTGCAGGTAATATGTGTTCAGATTATGCAGTATCAACTCACTTGTATTTATCAATTTGAAAAACCTGACAGCTTTTGCCTTAATTCTAAATATGGAGCCAGTTTGTATTAAGGGATGCTGAGGTAGGCATCACTTCATTTTTTGACCAGCCTTGTACACAGAGTGAGTTTGGGGACAGGCAGGGCTACACAGGGAAACCCTTTCTCGAGTAAACAAACAGAAAGGGACAAAATATGTGAAGACACCCAACCATAATACAATATGGAATAAATCTGTTTGTTTACTGTGTGTATGTGTGTGTGTGGCGGGGGATGGGTGGGTGTGGTGTGTTTGTTTATGTTATGGGGAGAGAAAGACAGAAGCACAGATAAACAGAGACAGAGCAATAGAGAGATCACGTGTCAAAGTCCATTCAATTCCAATTGTCCATCTTATTTATCAGGTTCACATTTAGGAAGGTAAACTTTTCTGCCACTGAGACTTACAGATCTCTCTCACCTTTCCAGTGCTATTATGTAGTTGGACTTTCTTGTCAGATTTTCTTGGAACAATCCATCCCCAAATAATGACACAGACATTTCTAAATTATGAATGATTGGCCTTTAACTTAACCTTGTTCCCAACAATTTCCTATACCTTAACAAATGTCTATTAGCCTATTGTCTATTATTCTGTATTCGCAGCTCCTTCCTTGTCTTCCTGGCATGGGTCCAGGCCTAGATTCATTCCCCTGAGTTTTTCTCTCAGCCCAGCAATCCTGCCTAACCATTCCTTTTGAGCAACTGGCCGTTTAACTTTTTATTAAACCAATTAAGGGCCTTAGGCAGGCAAGGTAAAAAGCACCCTATTTTCACATAATGATCAAATGTCCCACAAGTTTAACTTTTAATCATCCCCTTCTAGATTTAGCATTTTGCTTGATCTCAGGTCCTTCGTGTTTGTACTTTATTGACTGAGATACCTACTCAGGCCCTATTTTGCTTTGTTGGTAATAGAGGCTGAACTTAAATCTCTTAGTATCAGGAATTCTAGACACTAGCCAATAACCCCTAATTATAGCCCATAATTTATTACTTTTTAATTTAGAAACAAAATCGACCTCAATTTTGCGTGAATAAGAAATGTAATAAAAATTAATTATTGTCTCAGAATGCATAGCACTAGCCATTTTAACTAAACTAATGCTTATTTATGTTAACAATATAAAATTTTATTCCTGAGATGATCATGGTGTTTCATGCCTTTGAACCCAGGACTCAGGAGCCAAAAGCATGAATCTCAATGAATTCCAGGCCAGTCACAGATACATAATGAGGCCCTTTCTTAAAAACACAACAATGGAAGAGACAGAAGACTAAAAGTTGAAGCACACTGACTGTACTTACAGAGGATATGAGTTAACTCCCACCAACCAGATGGTAGCTCACGACCATCTACAATCAGATCTGTTGCCCTCTTCTTTTCTACCAGCAGACATTCAAGTAGGGTACTACATATGACAAAATAACTTTTAAAAATGAAATAAAATGTCCTACTGGCTACTTGAAACCCATCACTAGGCCTCTGCTAGAGTTCCCTCAGCTAAAGACCGCCAAATACTTGTTAGATCCCCATATCCTCTTGGGAACATCCTGAGTCCATGCATGCCGGATATTTTTTAAAATTAGTTCATGATTTTTTACATGTAGATCCTTGTTCCCTATATCTCCCTCAATTCCTTCCCTTCCTCTTATCATCTGTTGCCCCCTCACATTCACCCTGACCACCCTGCCATCCTATTCACCCACAATCAACACATAGGGCTAGGCCATCCAAGTGGGGTCATGTATTTCTGACAGCGCATTTGAAGTGTTGATTAGAATGTGTCTTCTATGTCTAGGTTTAGGGGGTATCCCTGGATTGGGGGAATGTGTCCTCAAGGTCCTTTTGTGCACCAGGAATACATCCAGGTCCCACTGTCTGAACTCCATTAGACAGCTCACACCTTCCAGCTGATACCCATCTCAGGGGTCTGAGTCAGTTCCATGCTGGATTCACAGCTATCAGTCTGGGGTCCTATTAGCTCCTCCTTCATCAGGTCAGCTGTCTCAATGTGTTTCTGCAACTCGATCTTGTCCTCTCTCTCTCTGCATCTGGATTCTAGTTAGATGCAGTGTTTACTTCTGGGTGTTTGCTTCTGTTTTCTACAGAGAATAGATGTGGGCTCCATGTAGCGCTCGAGTTAGTTGCTGATCTCATTTTCAGGGAAGGTCAATAATGGAAGCCTTTCCACTGTTGCTCAGTTTGTTAGTTGGAGTCAGTCTTGTAGGTCTCTAGATATAACTTTAGGTTCAATTTTCTCTTCAAGCCAATAATGACTTGCTCTTTTATGTTCTCTCCCTCTCTACCATGTTCTACTTTTTGTGCCTGGGTTACATCATTCATGATTGCTTCTTCAATTACTATCCACTTGCCTGTGCATTTCCAGATTCCATTTTTTCTGTAGATTAGTAGTCCATTGTGTAGATGTGCCACAAGTTCTTTATCCATTCTTCAGTTGAGAGGCATCTGGGTAGCTTCTAGGTTCTTGCTATTACAAATAATGCCGCTATAGGTATAAATAAACACATTTTTGGTTGCATGAATGTGGATAATTTGGGTATATGCCTATGAGGGTGATTGCCAGGTCCTGTGGTAAACCAATTCCCATCTTGCTGAGGAACTGCCATAGCTATCTTGAAAATGGCTGTACAAGTTTGAACTCCCAAAATCAGTGGAGGAGTGTTACCCTTTCTACACATCCTGTCCAGCAGTACTCAGGAGCCAAAAGCATGAATCTCAATGAATTCCAGGCCAGTCAAAATTACATAATGAGGCCTTTTCTTCAAACACAGCAATAGCATGGTTAGATGGCTAAAAGTTCAAGCACACTGATTGTACTTTTAGAGGATATGAGTTACTTCCCAACAAACAGATGGTAGTTCACAACCATCTACAATGAGATTGTTGCCCTCATCTTTTCTACCAGGAGATATTCAAAGAGGATACTACACATGATAAATATTTTTTTAAAATGAAATAAAACGTCCTACTGGATACTTGAAACCCATCACTGGGCCTCTGCTAGAGTTCCCTCAGCTAAAGACCTCAAGATCTCTTTTAGATCCACTATTCCTCATGGGCACGTTCTGAGCCCCTGCATACTGAATTTTTTTCAATGATTATTGTTTATTTTACTTGTCGATTCCTATCCCTCACTCCCTAACCTTTCTCGCTCTTACATTCTGTCCCCCTTCTCTTGCACCCTGACCACCTCCCCTCCCATTCACGCCCTCTCCCCATATTGGGCTATGACATCCAGGTAGGGTCATGTATTTCTGATAATGAGAGTTCTGTTTAGGGTATGGTTAGAGTTAGGGTGAGCATTATGGTTGGTGGTAGCGTTAGGGTTGGGTTCCTGAAGCCCAGGAAAGGAGTGAGAGCCCATGCCGAAGATAACAGGAAAGAAAAGTAAACTTCAGATGGGAGAGAGTTTACCCTTAGCTGTCTATGTAATTATTTGGTACCTTTGCTGAGCAATCAGTGGGATAAGAGATGTGGGAAGAAACTTTTGAGGCACCCATAAATGATGTGACCCAGCGCCACCTCTACCAGAGGTCAACACCTCTATCAGAGATGAATAAAAAAGGAGTAGGGCCCTGCTGACATCATGCACCTGGGCTTGCCCAAGGATCCAGGGCTCTTGGGGTTTGTACTGCAGAAGCAATGGGGGAAATGTGGGTAGGAGCAAGATGTGTAAACTGATGGACTACCTGTGAGGTCTAGACAGAGAGGGAAACTTTGGGATAACATGGAGGGCCAGAATCAGGGTTTGGTGAGACAGCAGAACCTGGAGCCCAGAGACAGAAAGGTGAAACAGGAGCCCAGGTCTGAAGAAGGCACATGGGTTTCCCATCCTGTAGTGATTGTTGCCTCAAGGGATGGAGTCACCTTTGATACATGTGAACTTCCTGGCAGAGGATGAGGAGCTGTAGCTCTGGAGAACCCTGACATGCCCTTGATCAGCACCCAAAGAGGAAGCAGAGGCAAGGAGCAAGTCCTATCCTTTTCTGAGGAAGCAGTGCAGCATGCAAAGTAGGGCTCCATCCCACACAGCTGCCTCCAGTCTTAGCATAGAGAGGAATGCTGCATGCCAGGCGTTATCACTGAACTTCCAGGCCAGGACTGACTTGTGGAAATTGTACAAGGATGTTCTGTGTCTTCCCAGTCCACACACAGAAGCCACCAGCTACAAGTGGCTAAATGATTGTCATGATAAACAGTCAATTCCAGGCTCTTTCTTGACAAATAATAGGCTTAGCTGCAAGTTTGTGGTGTTGAGGAACACTTGGCAAGTGAAATTCCACATGAAGATGCTATGTACACTAGGTACTTTAGTGAGGCTACCCTGGATGTAATATCAAAATCCTGGAGACGGTAAGGATGTGGGCAGCTTCTGAAAAGGTCAGGGTTCCTAGTGTGAGACATATGACCCAGGAAATACAGGAGAAGAGCCATTTTTAAATTCTTAATATTTATCTAAAAATACATAATAAAAACTATAGCTTCATATACATAGTAGTATCAAAGTTTCAATTTTACTTTCCAAAATTTTTTTATTTAATAAATGAGACAGGAGCCTTCAGAACCCAGGAAAGGGTATCAGGTCTCCTGTTAAAAGAATTACAGATAGTTGTGACCCAACATGTGGGTGCTAGGAATTGAACCGGGCCTGCACTTAACCACTGAGCCAGCCCTTGGTGCCCCTAGCCCTGCAGAGCTGCATTTGTTCTGAAAAGTGAATCCTATGTGTTCCTTTGGGACTGTGGCTGATATGTCTTATTCAACCTTGGAGGTAGGTTTCACACCTGAATCAAAATGCTGTGGATTTTTAGATTTCAGAGGTAAAACTCTGTTTTCTATAACCCAGGTATGCAAGGCTCAAATTCCTCAGGGCTTAATTTAAAAAAAAAAATTCCTCAAAGCTTTCCAAACAAACTAAGGAGTTTGGACTTTATCTTGTGGGGAACTACAAGGTCAAGAGCACAGTTAGGTAGCAATGGAAATCACCAAGTTGAGCAAATGATTGAAAGCTGCATGGCCTTCATATTAATAAGGTAAGAATATAGAATCTCGGGATGCACTTATTGGCCCACACCCATGCAGTCATGGCCCCCTCTTCTCCTCTTTAGGAAAGTGCATAAATGAACTTCAGTGTTGGGATTGTCATAGATGCTATGAAACTAAAGTCTGAAGAAAGGGTTCTCTGAGAACTAAAGCTTGTCTGAAACCTCAAAACCACCTGAAAGAGAAACAAACACCTCAAAGAGCTGTATTTGCTCTACTGCACCATCCTCTACAGAGCTCTGAGTAACCAGTTAGGGCACATGGAGGGCTTTTGAGAATTTGATTCATTAAATGCAGTCCATGTTGAGGACTAAGTTATTGTATAAATTATCTAAAGCAGAAGTAAATGTTAAAAATCATTTCCAGTTATTTGCTTCTCTTTAGTATCAGCTAAGGTCTTGTGGCCACACATGACACTGTACGTGCATGGTGAGAATGCAACATGTGTTTTGCCACTAAATGTCTTCTCCCCTACCATACCCGGTGTTAAGGTGGAAGCTCAAAATAGCCTAAATTTGAGGTATTAGCACAGATATTAACAAGCAGATGAGAGATTCTTCTGCAAAAAGTTAATATACTTCTGTCAGTCTAACATTAATGTTCACACACTGCATAACTCTCTCAGTGCAGAGGTCTCCTTCGACCACACTCTTTGTAAATATAGTAGTCCATCACTCAATGAATCAGCTGACATAAAAGTTACCAAGTTCATGTTTAGGGTGGTGTGATGATCTGACTATTTTATTTGCATTTACTTGGACTGGGTGATTATTTATACCACACACACACACACACACACACACACACACACACACACACACACCCCATAGAGACACAAAGGCAGAGAATTTCACTTACTGAGCCTCAAATATTGGAATGGCTTCCCAAGGCAGCTAAGACCAGATGCTGGCCTGGTCCCTGGTGTCAGGACTGAAAGAAGGGCACTGCCACCATTGTACTAACAAATGCCTTGGTAACTGTCCTGAGTATCTTTCTGAGGTGTCCAGTTCCTGAATATCACTATGTGACTAAGAACCCTACAGGAGAACTAATTTGTGATACCCAAAACATAAGTACATAGCTGGAAGCAGCAACAGCTGTTTGATCCAAACTATTCACCATCATGCCCTTAGGTAGACACTGTACCTGGAGGGCTGTGGCTGGAGATGGCTCATTGGGTAAAAGGTCAGGGACAGTGGCACATGACTATTTCTCCAAATACAGAGGAGAGGGACATTATGGAGACAGGAGGATCCCTGCAGTGCATTAACCAGCCAGCCTAGCAGAATCCTTGTGATCCAGGTTCATTGAAGGGCAGTTTCTAGGCAGTAACTCGTTCACTGCTGAGATTAGCTTTGCTAAGGTTTTGACTCCTCAGTAATAGCTTCATGACCTTGGATTTGAGAAGCAAGAAGTTCGGATTTTTGTTGGTCTTTTGGTTTTTTTGGTTTTGTTTTTGTGTTTTTGAGACAGGATCTGTGTGTAATCACTATGTTCAACCAGGCTGATCTTGAAATCACAGATTCTCCTGTCTCTCCAGACTAGAATTAAAGAAATCCACTACTATCCTGTTAGGAAAAGACTGTGTAAAGTAAGACATGAGGGAAAAATAGGTCATGAAGGCAAACTTTTAAAAATATTGATAGATTAGTTTGCTTTTAATATTTATATTTATTTGGTGTGTATATGACTGTGTGTATGCACGAGCACATATAGGTGCCCTCCAAAAAAAAAAAAAAAAAAAAAAAAAAAAAAAGACATCATATCCCCCTACAACACCTGGAGTTACAGGTGGTAGTGAGCTCATCCTGTGGAGGCTGGAAACCAAACTCTAATCTTTCTGCTTACTTGATTACTTTTTGAGATAGGGTCTCCAATAACAGGCTAGCCTTGAACTTGCTATGTAGCTGTGTAGCTGAGGATGACCTTGATCCTCTGATCTTCCTGCCTCTACATCTAAAATACTGGGATTATAGGTAAACACCACAATACATACCCAGTTTCGGGAGAGCCAGGAATAGAGCCCAGGGTCTCATGCATTTTAGGCAAGCACTCTCAAAAAACAGAGCTACATATATCTCCAGCACAAATTGAACTTTCTGGAAGTTAAGAATTCTCTCCAATAGAAGACACTTAAAATTGGCCAGAAAGGCAACACAGTAAGAAATGAAAGTGTTGGTACATAAAGCAGTCATAGGGCCTGTAGCCAAAGTAGGGAAACAAATGCAAACCAGTAGAAAAAGGCAGCCCAGTAAAATCCAATCAAGGGCTCAGGCAGACATTTCAGAAACCGTGTGCTCTTTTGGTGGCCCAGTGAGCAAGTGGAAAGGTTGCAGACTTGTCAGTTGTCAGGGAAATCAACAGACTAATGGAACCATCAGTGCACAGTCATAAGTCTATACAAAAATGTAAAAACTTATTGGCAGGGCCAGTGAAATGGTAAGGTCAATTGCCTGGCTCCCACAAATTGTCTCTGACTTCCACTCCTGGTATGGGACCTTCTCCCAATACATTCTTGTTTAAAACACATACACAGCAAGAGAGACAGTGGGGGGTTGGAGGAGAATAAGAGAGAAATAGGAACATGCTAGAAGGTGCACACTAGTTCTCTTCATAGTAGCCAGAAACTGGAACAACCCAAATATCCATTAGCCTTAGAGTGGAATTAGGCATGGGTGAGGAAGAGGCCAAGTAGATGGAGAAGCTTAGGGTCAAACTGAGGGCCTCACAGGTGCTAGGGCAGTGCTCTTTTGGTGAGCCTCCAAACTCAACCTCTCTGTGCAAAAGTCATCTCTCCTCTGTAGAGCCCTGAGTCCCTGTCTATCAGGTTCAAGGACCTATCCCTTTAAATTGTTCCTGCATCTCCTATTTAGGTGAACTAGGTGGTGTGTCCCAATCGAAAGTGCCCCAGTAGATCAAAAGAAGGCAAGAACAAGGCATCCCTTAGCAATTAAATGTTCCTGCCTTCTGAATGTCAGCTCTGGCGTGAGAGGGCTTTGTTTTCCTGTTGCACAGTGGTGCTTGATATATAAGTATTGTCATGTATGAATCCAAAAGAGGCTGAGGAAATGTGATCCTTTCCCTGTGCTCTGAAGTCAATACCCATTGCTGAGGAGGCTGCCTTCCCTGCAGAGGCTTGGCTGGGTGTGGATTGCCTTACCACCTGTGGCAATTTTTAGTGAGATTAGCAATTAAAAGGCGGGCAACCAGTGGCTAGACACCAGGACCTGACTGAGAGCCAGATCAGGAAATGGAGAAGGCATGGCCTCAGTGGGGCACCCTGCTGCAATTCCTGTTTGCCTGCATCTCCTATGCCATGTTCTTGTCAAACTGTGTTGTTTACCGTACCTGTGCCAGATGGTACAGCAGAGTTGAGTGCCCACTAGCAGGATGCAGGAGCTGCCTGGACTCCTGTGGCAGTGATCCTTGATGTAGGCCAGATATCTCACTTGTTCCTAGATATCCCTGGATGCCCTTACCCTCTGTTAAAAAGAGACATCTTGTCAAATGTAGGAGCCTGGATTTATTTTGACTCTGATCAGCCATCAGTAACCGATAAACAGGGAAGGAGCTTGATCCTGTAGGCAGTGGATGGTCTGGCTGTCTAAAAGCTATGGCGGCCATGGCTGTACTGGTCAAAGACTCTGACATGTTAACTTAGGGGCAGAAAGTAACTACAATAGCCCCCCATTCACTGGTGAGCAGGAGAGCATTGTCTGGCAGCCCACTGTCCAATGGATGGATGACCATGCCCACATGAATCACTGATGCACTACCTGCCACTCTTCTGCCTGAGAAGACTGATGAACAAGTAATTTGGGACTGTCATCAACTGCTGATTAAAGAGACAGGAGTTTGCAAAGATCTTACAAACTTCCCTCTGGCTGATGAAGCACTAACTTGGTTCACCGATGGGAACAGTTACCTTGTGAAAGGTAAAGAAAGGACTTGGACAGCGATGTGAATTAAACCTGCCCTGTTTGGGCCAGCAGCCTGCCAGAAGGAACCTCAGCATGAGAAGCTGAGCTTTTGGCCTTAATACAGGCCTTGCAGCCGGCCAAAGAAAAGAAAAAATCTGGAAACTTGTACACAGGTAGCAATTATGCTTTTATAACTGTCCATGTGCACGGGGCTATCTGTAAACAAAGGGGACTTGCTAAGCTTTACTGTGAGCAAGTGAGAGAGCCAGAGATGAGCTGACAACTGCATTCCTCCACATTTTCTTCCCACTGTCCTGCTTGAGTCGCTGCTATAATTTTCTTTAGGGACAGTGACCTGGAGCATAAGCTAAGTAAGCCCCTTTCTGGCCTACATAGTGTGTGGTCCGTGTTTTAGCACAGCAACAGAAGCACACCAGACTGGTAAGATATGATTTTCTCCTTTTCAACTGTGGTGAAGTGTAGGGAGCCGTCCCTGCATTCTCCATTACAAGATGGCGCCTGCATCCCGCTGGCGATGAGAGTAAACAAGACAGTGAGCAGGTGCAGGGTGATTTTTCCCTCCCTTGGCCTCTGCCTCTCCCGTGGCGTCATGATGGGCCGATGAGCTGCAGCCAATCAGGAGGTGACACGTCCGAGGCGAAGGTTATAAACCTATATAAGGGTTGGGTTTTGGATATTTGGGGTCTCTGTTCTGTAAGCTTATGCTCTCCCTCTCAAGATGCATTCAAGCTTTACTGCAGAAGGATCCTGAGTGCGCTGCATCATTCTTGGTGGCGACAGGACTTCTGTTGCCCGAAACCCGGGAACTGAGACCTCATCATCGTCAGCCCATGGGAGACCCCTTGACTACAAGGAGGATTCAGAACTGCTGGCAGTCGTGCTGGGAGAGGTAGGTCTTTTCTGGGCCTTGGTAAGAGGTCCAGGATAGCAAGTCAGAAACCGAGCATAATGAGAGGTTGGGCGCGTGCAGGAAAAAACCAGTCCCCCCCCAAAAAAAAGTTAAAAAGGCCCTCCCGGTGATTCTAATGACAAGGGAGTGTATTTGTCAGAAACCAAAACAGTTAATTTGTCTAAGCTGAGTGTGGTGGCACATGCCTTTAATTCCAGCACTTGGGAGACAGAAGCAAGCAAATCTCTTGTGAGTTCAAAGTAAACCTGGTATGCAGAGTGAATTCCAGGACAGATAAGAGTTACACAGAGAAACCCTGTCTCAAAAAATGAAACAATAGAAGTAAAAGAAACAGAGTAATAATAAAGCCATGTAAAGATTAAAAGCTCAGAGAGAATCTGGTTACAGTATGCTATTGTGTTGTCTCTGCATTCATTGTTTGATTGCCGAGAAAATAACAACTGATAATGGAAATGTTGCTGGATTAATTCAATTGATATATTTTAAAAAATGCTTTGACTCCAAAATTTAAGTTCAAGGACAAGTTACTGGGAAAAAGGATTTCTATTTTTGTTTCAACAGGAAATAAAAAGCTGTGGATTCCTTCCAGACTAATGTGGTTTGATCAAGCCAGACCCCCCTGAAACCTTGGTTCATATTGCAGAATAGGACCTTTGAGTTTGAGCAGATGCTTTAGGAGTTGAGAGCCGCCATTATTCAGATAAACTTCACGTGCCTTGATCTATCCTTGATGGAGCGACTGTTGTCGTGGATTGCTTCAGCTGTTTCCTATTTCAAGGAATGGGTGGGGGTGGGATTGTTTGGTGCAGCCATTTGCTGCGGACTTGTGTTGCTTCTCTGGCTGGTGTGTAGGCTCAGGGCTCAAACTAAGAGAGACAAGGTGGTTATCACCCAGGTGCTTACAGCTTTGGAACAAGGGGCTTCCACTGATATTTGGTTATCTATGCTTAAGCAGTAGGCTGCTGGCTAGACAGCTCTTGCACGCCCGGAGCCTAGGCTCATTGCACAGGGTACAGTGTCAGGCTTGAGCAGCCCATGAGGGATGCTGAGCAAATTACTGATGGCTGTTCAGAGTCAAAACAAATCCAGGCTCCTACATTTGACAGGATGTCTCTTTTTAACAAAAGGTAAGGGCATCCTGGGATATCTAGGAAAAAGTGATATATCCCACCTGCATCAAGGATCACTGCCACCTGTATCCAGGCAACTCCCGTATCCTGCTAGTGGGCACTCAACTCCACTGTCCTATCTGGCACAGGTATGGGAAACACCACACTATCCAAGCCCATGGCATAGGGGATACAGGCAAACAGGAACTACAGCTGGTTGCCTCACTGAGGCCATGCCTTCTCCATTTCCTGAGCTGACTTTCAGTCAGTTCCTGGTGTCTGGCCACTGCTGGCCTGCCTTTTAATTGCTAATCTCATTAACACCTGCCAGAGGGGGTAAGGGCACACCCACCCTGCTGAGCCTCTGCAGGTAGGCAGCCTTCTTTGGCAAAGGGAATGAATCACATTTCCTCAGCCTCTTTTTGGATTCATCCATGGCAATACTTATATATCAAGCACCACTGTGCAACAGGAAAACACAGCTCTCTCACGCTAGAGCTGACATTCAGATGGCAGGAACATTTAAGTGCTAAGGGATGCCTTGTTCTTGCCTTCTTTTGATCTACTGGGGCACTTTCGATTGGTACACACCACCTAGTTCACCTAAATAGGAGATGAGGGAAGAATTTAAAGGGATAAGTACTTGAACCTGATAGACAGGGACTGAGGGCTCTACAGAGGTGAGATGACTTTTGCACAGAGAGGTTGAGTTTGGAGGCTCAGCAGCAGAGCACTGCCCTAGCACCTGTGAGGCCCTCAGTTTGACCCTAAGCTTCTCCATCTCCTTGGCCACTTCCTCACCCATGCCTAATTCCACTCTAATGCTGATGGATATTTGTGTTGTTCCAGTTTGTGGCTACTATGAAGAGAACTAGTGTGCACCTTCTAGCATGTTCCTCTTTCTCTCTTATTCTCCTCACCCACCACTCTGTCTCTCTGTGTATGTGTTTCAAACAAGCATTTATTGGGAGCAGGTCCCATAGCAGGAGTGGAAGTCAGAGACAAATTGAAGGAGCCAGGCAAGTGACCTTACTTTTTCACTGGCCCTGCCATTAAGTTTTTACATTTTTGTGTAGACTTATGACTGTGCACTGATGGTTCCATTTGCCTGTTGATATCACTGACAACTGACAAGTCTGCAACCTTTCCACTTGCTCAAAAGAGCCCGCGGTTTCTGAAATGTCTGCCTGAGCCCTTGATCGGTTTTTACTGGGCTGTCTTTTTCTACTGGTTTGCACTTGTTTCCCTACTTTGGCTACAGGCCCTATGTCTGCTTTATATACCAACAGTTTCATTCCTTACTGTGTTGCCTTTCTTGACAATTTTAAGTGTCTTCTATTGGAGAGAATTCTTAACTTCCAGAAAGTTCAATTTGTGATGGATATATATGTAGCTCAGTGTTTAGAGAGTGCTTGCCTAACATGCATGAGACCCTGGGCTCTATTCCTGGCTCTCCAGAAACTGGGTATGTATGGTGCTGTTTACCTATAATCCCAGTATTTGGGAGGTAGAGTCAGGAAGATCAGAGGTTCAAGGTCATCCTCAGCTACACAGCTACATAGCAAGTTCAAGGCTAGCCTGTTATTGGAGACCCTGTCTCAAAAAGTAACCAAGTAAGCAGAAAGATGAGAGATTGGTTTCCAGACTCCACAGGGTGAGCTTACTACCACATGTAACTCCAGGTGCTGTAGGGGTTCTGATGGCTTTTTTTTTTTTTTGGAGGGCACCTATATGTGCTTATACAAACACACAGTCATATACATAAAAAAGAAAAATAAATATTAAAAACAAACTAATCTATCAATATTTTAAAAAGGTTGCCTTCATGACCTTTTTTTTCCCTCATGTCTTACTTTACACAGCCTTTTCCTACCAGGATAGTAGTAGATGTCTTTAATTCTAGCACTTGAGAGACCAGAGAATCTGTGATTTCGAGATCAGCCTGGTTGAACATAGTGATTACACATAAATCCTGTCTCAAAAAAACAAAAACAAAACCAAAAAAAACCCAAACAACAACAAAAGTCCCAACTTCTTGCTTCTCAAGTCCAAGGTCATGAAGCTATTTCTGAGGAGTCAAACCCATAGCAAAGCTAATCTCAGCAGTGATTGAGTTACTGCATAGAAAGTGCCCTTCACTGAACTTGGATCTCAAGGATTCTGCTAGGCTGTCTGGTTAATGCACTGCAGGAGACTCCTGTCTCCATTTTATCCCTCTCCTCAGTATTTGGAGAAAAAGTCATGTGCCACTGTCCCTGACCTTTTACCCAATGAGCCATCTCCAGCCACAGCTGTCCAGGTAGAGGGTCTACCTAAGGGCATGATGGTGAATAGTTTGGATCAAACAGCTGTTGCTGCCTCCAGCTATGTACTTATGTTTTGGGTATCACAAATTATTTCTCCTGTAGGGTTCTTAGCCACATAGTGACATTTAGGAACTGAACACCTCAGACAGACACCCAGGACAGTTACCATGGGATTTGTTGGTACAATGGTGGCAGTGCCCTTCTTTTAGTCCTTACACCAGGGACCAGACCAGCATCTTGTCTTAGCTGCCTTAGGAAACCATCCCAATATTTGAGGCTCAGTAAGTGATATTCTCTGCCTTTGTGTCTCTATGGGGTGTGTGTGTGTGTGTGTGTGTGTGTGTGTGTGTGTGTGTGTGTAGTATAAAGAATCACCCAGTTCAAGTAAATGCAAAAAAAATAGTCAGATCATCACACCACCCTAAACATGAACTTGGTAACTTTTTTGTCAGCTGATTCATTGAGTGATGGACTACTACATTTACAAAGAATGTGGTTGTGGGGGACCTCTGCACAGAGAGAATGATGCAGAGTGTGAACATTAATGTTAGACTGACAGATGTATATTCCCTTTTTGCAGAAGAATCTCTCAACTTCTTGTTAATTTCAGAGGAAATAACTCCAATTTTGGCTATTTTGAGCTCTCAACATATCACTGGGTAGGGTTGGGGAGAAGACATTTAGTGCAAACCACATGTTGCATTCTCACCATGCATGTACAGTGACATGTGTGGCCAGAAGACCTTAGCTGATACTAAAGAGTAGCAAATAACTGGAAATGATTTTTAACATTTACTTCTGATTTAGATAATTTATACAATAACTTAGTCCTCAACATGGACTGTATTTAATGAAACAAATTCTCAAAAGCCCTCCATATGCCCTAACTGGTTACTTAGAGGTCTGTAGAGGACTGGACAGTCTAGCAAATTCAGCTCTTTGAGGTGTTTGTTTCTCTTTCGGGTGGTTTTAAGGTTTCAGACAAGCTTTAGTGCTCAGAGGAGCCTACTCTGGCTTGTGGGAGAACCCTTTCTTCAGACTTTACTTTCATAGCATCTATGACAATCGCAACACTGAAGTTCATTTATGCACTTTCCTAAAGAGGAGAAGAGGGGGCCATGACTGCATGGGTGTGGGCCAATAAGTGCATCCCGAGATTCTATATTCTTACCTTATTAATATGAAGGCCATGCAGCTTTCAATCATTTGCTCAACTTGATGATTTCCATTGCTACCTAACTACCCTCTAGAGCTTCTAGTTCCCACAACATGAAGTCCAAACTTCTTAGTATGTTTGGAAAGCTTTGAGGAATTTTGTTTTTTTTTTAAATTAAGCCCTGAGGAATTTGAGCCTTGCATACCTGGGTTTTAGAAAACAGAGTTTTACCTCTGAAGTCTAAAAATCCACAGCATTTTGCTTCAGGTGAGAAACCTACCTCTAAGGTTGAATAAGACATATCAGCCACAGTCCCAAAGGAACACATAGGATTCACTTTTCAGAACAAATGCAGCTCTGCAGGGCTTGGGGCACCAAGGGCTGGCTCAGTGGTTAATGCCCTTAGAGGACGTCTGGTTCAATTCCTAGCATCCACATGGTGGTTCACACCTACCTGTAATTCTTTTAACAGGAGACCTGATACCCTCTTCTGGCTCCTGAAGGCTCCTGTCACTCAGAAACAAATGCATGCACATTTACTAAATAAAAATTTTGGAAAGTAAAACTGAAACTTTGATACTACTATGTATATGAAGCTATAGTTTTTATTATGTATTTTTAGATAAATATTAAGAATTTAAAAATGGCTCTTCTCCTATATTTCCTGGGTCATATGTCTCACACTAGGTACTCTGACCTTTTCAGAAGCTGCCCACATCCTTAAAATCTCCAGGATTTTGATATTATGTCCAGGATAGCCTCACTAAAGTACGTAGTGTACATAGCATCTTCATGTGGAATTTCACTTGCCAAGTGTTCCTCAACACCACAAACTTGTAGCTAAGCCTATTTATTGTCAAGAAAGAGCCTGGAATTGACTGTTTATCATGACAATCATTTAGCCACTTGTAGCTGGTGGCTTCTGTGTGTGGACTGGGAAGACACAGAACATCCTTGTACAATTTCCACAAGGCAGTCTTGGCCTGGAAGTTCAGTGATAATGCCTGGCATGCAGCATTCCTCTCGATGCTTAGACTGCAGGCAGCTGTGTGTGATGGAGCCCTACTTTGCATGCTGCACTGCTTCCTCAGAAAAGGATAGGACTTGCTCCTTGCCTCTGCTTCCTCTTTGGGTGCTGAACAAGGGCATGTCAGGGTTCTCCAGAGCTACAGCTCCTCATCCTCTTCCAGGAAGTTCACATGTATCAAAGGTGACTCCATCCTTTGAGGCAACAATCACTACAGGATGGGAAACCCATGTGCCTTCTTCAGACCTGGGCTCCTGTTTCACCTTTCTGTCTCTGGGATCCAGGTTCTGCTATCACACCAAACCCTGATTCTGGCCCTCCGTGTTTTTCCAATATTTCCCTCTCTGTCTAGACCTCACAGGTAGTCCATCAGTTTACACATCTTGCTCCTACCCACATTACCCCATTG
The DNA here is from genome assembly GCF_943737965.1 of Phodopus roborovskii. Classification (NCBI taxonomy): domain Eukaryota; kingdom Metazoa; phylum Chordata; class Mammalia; order Rodentia; family Cricetidae; genus Phodopus; species Phodopus roborovskii. Next base: position 32,146 of record NW_026127013.1, on the reverse strand, counting down.
CTTCTGCAGTACAATCCCCAAGAGCTGTGGATCCTTGGGCAAGCCCAGGTGCATGATAGCAGCACGGCTCTACTCCTTTATTAATCATCTCTGGTAGAGGTGTTGACCTATGGCTCTGGGTCACATTATCTATGGGTGCCTCAAATGTTTCTTCCCATATCTCTTATCCCACTGATTGCTTAGCAAAGGTCCCAAATAATTACATAGACTGCTAAGGGGAAACTCTCTTCTATCTGAACGTTACTTTCCTTTCCTGTTATTTTCACCATGGGCTCTCTCTCCTATCCTGGGCTTCGGAAACCCAACACTAACGCTACCACCACCCATAATGCTCACCCTAACACTAACCATAACTTAACCTGAACTCTCAATTTCAGAAATACATGACCCTACCTGGATGGCATAGCTCCATATTGGAGAGGGGGAGAATGGAAGGGGAGGTGGTCAGGGTGAATGTAAAGGGGGAGAGAATGTAAGAGGGAGTGAGGGTATCGAGTGAGGGATAGGAATCGACATGTAAAATAAACAATAATAATTTAAAAAAATTCAATATGTAGGGACTCAGAATGTGCCCAAGAGGATTAGTGGATCTAACAGAGATCTTGAGGTCTTTAGCTGAGGGAACTCTAGCAGAGGCCCAGTGATGGGTTTCAAGTATCCAGTAGGACGTTTTGTTTCATTTAAAAATTATTTATCATATGTAATATCCTACTTGAATATCTCCTAGTAGAAAATAAGAGGGCAAAAATCTCATTGTAGATGGTTGTGAACTACAATCTGGTTGGTGGGAAGTAACTCATATCCTCTGTAAGTACAATCAGTGTGCTTGAACTTTTAGCCATCTATCCATTCCATTGTTGTGTTTGAAGAAAAAGCCTCATTATGTAATTTTGACTGGCCTGGAATTCATTGAGATTCATGCTTTTGGCTCCTGAGTACTGCTGGACAGGATCTGTAGAAAGGGGAACTCTCCTCCACTGCTTTTGGGAGTTCAAACTTGTACAGCCATTTTCAAGATAGCTATGGCAGTTCCTCAGCAAGATGGGAATTGGTTTACCACAGGACCTGGCAATCCCACTCATAGCCATATACCCAAATTATCCACATTCATGCAACAGAGACAAGTGTTTAATTATATGTATCGCAGCATTATTTGTAATAGCAAGAAACTAGAAGCTACCCAGATGCCTCTCAACTGAAGAATGGATAAAGAACTTGTGGCACATCTACACAATGGACTACTAATAGACAGAAAGAATGGAATCTTGAAAGGCACAGGCAAGTGGATGGCACTTGAAGAAATAATCATGAATGAGGTAACCCAGGCACAAAAAGTAGAACATGGTAGAGAGGGAGAGAACATAAAAGAGCAAGTCATTATTGGTTTGAAGAGAAAGTTGAACGTTATATCTAGAGACCTACATGACTGACTCCAACTAACAATCTGAGCAACAGTGGAAAGGCTTCCATTATTGACCTTCCCTGAAAATGAGATCAGCAACTAACTCGAGCACTACATGGAGCCCTCATCTAGTCTCTGTAGAAAACAGAAGCAAACACCCATAAGTAAACACTGTGTCTAACTAGAATCCAGATGCAGAGAGAGAGAGGACAAGATCGAGTTGCAGAAACACATTGAGACAGCTGACCTGATGAAGGAGGAGCTAATAGGACCCCAGACTGATAGCTGTGAATCCAGCATGGGACTGACTCAGACCCCTGAGATGGGTATCAGCTAGAAGGTCTGAGCGTCTAATGGAGTTCAGACAGTGGGACCTGGATGTATTCCTGGTGCACAAAAGGACCTTGAGGACACATTCCCCCAATCCAGGGATAACCCTAAAGCTAGACATAGAAGAGACATTCTAATCAACACTTCAAATGCGCTGTCAGAAATACATGACCCCACTTGGATGGCCTAGCCCTATGTGTTGATTGTGGGTGAATAGGATGGCAGGGTGGTCAGGGTGAATGTGAGGGGGCAACAGATGATAAGAGGAAGGGAAGGAATTGTGGGTGATATAGGGAACAAGGATCTACATGTAAAAAATCATGAACTAATTTTAAAAAATATCCGGCATGCATGGACTCAGGATGTTCCCAAGAGGAAATGGGGATCTACCACGTATTTGGCGGTCTTTAGCTGAGGGAACTCTAGCAGAGGCCCAGAGATGGGTTTCAAGTAACCAGTAGGACATTTTATTTCATTTTTAAAAGTTATTGTGTCATATGTAGTACCCTACTTGAATGTCTGCTGGTAGAAAAGAAGAGGGCAACAGATCTGATTGTAGATGGTCGTGAGCTACCATCTGGTTGGTGGGAGTTAACTCATATCCTCTGTAAGTACAGTCAGTGTGCTTCAACTTTTAGTCTTCTGTCTCTTCCATTGTTGTGTTTTTAAGAAAGGGCCTCATTATGTATCTGTGACTGGCCTGGAATTCATTGAGATTCATGCTTTTGGCTCCTGAGTCCTGGGTTCAAAGGCATGAAACACCATGATCATCTCAGGAATAAAATTTTATATTGTTAACATAAATAAGCATTAGTTAATTAAAATGGCTAGTGCTATGCATTCTGAGACAATAATTAATTTTTATTACATTTCTTATTCACACAAAATTGAGGTAGATTTTGTTTCTAAATTAAAAAGTAGTAAATTATGGGCTATAATTAGGGGTTATTGGCTAGTGTCTAGAATTCATGATACTAAGAGATTTAAGTTCAGCCTCTATTACCAACAAAGCAAAATAGGGCCTGAGTAGGTATCTCAGTCATTAAAGTACAAACACGAAGGACCTGAGATCAAGCAAAATGCTAAATGTAGAAGGGGATGATTAAAAGTTAAACTTGTGGGACATTTGATCATTATGTGAAAATAGGGTGCTTTTTACCTTGCCTGCCTAAGGCCCTTAATTGGTTTAATAAAAAGTTAAACGGCCAATTGCTCAAAAGGAATGGTTAGGCAGGATTGCTGGGCTGAGACAAAAACTCAGGGGAATGAATCTAGGCCTGGACCCATGCCAGGAAGACAAGGAAGGAGCTGCGAATACAGAATAATAGACAATAGGCTAATAGACATTTGTTAAGGTATAGGAAATTGTTGGGAACAAGGTTAAGTTAAAGGCCAATTATTCATAATTTAGAAATGTCTGTGTCATTATTTGGGGATGGATTGTTCCAAGAAAATCTGACAAGAAAGTCCAACTACATAATAGCACTGGAAAGGTGAGAGAGATCTGTAAGTCTCAGTGGCAGAAAAGTTTACCTTCCTAAATGTGAACCTGATAAATAAGATGGACAATTGGAATTGAATTGACTTTGACATGTGATCTCTCTGTTGCTCTGTCACTGTCTATCTGTGCTTCTGTCTCTCTCTCCCCATAACATAAACACACACACCCACACCCACCCACCCCCCCACACACACATACACACAGTAAACAAACAGATTTATTCCATATTGTATTAAGGTTGGGTGTCTTCAAATATTCTGTCCCTTTCTGTTTGTTTACTCGAGAAAGGGTTTCCCTGTGTAGCCCTTCCTGTCCCCAAACTCACTCTGTGTCCAAGGCTGGTCAAAAACTGAAGTGATGCCTACCTCAGCATCCCTTAACACAAACTGGCTCCTTATTTAGAATTAAGGCAAAAGCTGTCAGGTTTTTCAAATTGATAAATACAAGTGAGTTGATACTGCATAATCTGAACACATATTACCTGCAAAAGCAACATATGTAGTGCCACAATAATCTGCAATGACGCAGAAAATACACTTTGAAATTGACACACTCCATCTTTTTCAAAACTTGAATCAGAAGTTAGTTCCAATTTTTTCATACACAATATGATATGTTTATTAATATTGACAAACTGTTCATTCCTAATTTTTTAAAACAATCAAAATTATTATGAGATACATAAATTCCAATCAAATTTTATGGGGGAATGAATGCAGCAGCATACCTTTGTTTGCCTCAAACTTGCCACATGTTGTTGGAACAGGTTCAGCTTCTCTACAGTTGGGTCAGAGGTGATATGCACATCATACACAGGCCTATGAAGAAGTTTACAGAGTTCCTCATATTGTTATAAGAGTAGTTTATGTTTATGAATTCTCTCTTTTTTACATTTTTTGAGATATTCTACTTGAGTGTCCAATTCTTTTCTAGTTAATGGAGACTTTTCTCTTTCTTTTTTTTTTTTTATGAAACCAGATATGATTATAGTAAGGTGCAAGGATGGTAATGGAACTACAAAATAATAGGAATGCCAAATGGTTAAATTGACATACAAGGCAGATTAAGCCTCGGGTGGTGGCACAATTTTTTAAATGTAGCACTTGGGAGACAGAAGGGCAGTGGTTACCTGTGAGTTGGAGACCACCCTTGAATACAAACTATGGGCTAAGATGGGCAGGGCTATTACACAGAGATAAACTGCCAAAAGTGTAGGTTATGCCAAACAGAAAATATTGAAAAAAAGGATCACCTAATACTTCTAGCAAGACAGAACAATTATGACTTTGTTTCGTGCTTGACTTCGGCTATGTGGCAAAGAAATACCTCAGGGTCCTGATACTCCAACCTCCTTTTCAGGTTAAGATTACAGGTATCAGTCACCATGCTCAACTTCCTTTTACAATTCCTACTGTACTGAAATATCCCTGAATTATAGCCCTGCGTGTAATATCTTTGGTAGTAAATAGAGACTTCTCCAATTTATACTGTAGTAAAACACCACTGAATTATTGCCCTGCTCCAAGTTAACAACAATCTTAATGAAATTCCATCCCCACAAATGGGACAAAAGCAATATGTACTCAGCAAAACTGTATTGCAAGTATAAACACAGCCAGTTTTTCACTTTCAATACAGAACACAATTTACACAGTACTTACTCTAATATTCCCATGATCACCTCTTTGCGCATTACTATGAATACAGTAGATCCTGCCCCATTGCTAGTATATAAAGAAGGCATTAGAGTGAGTATTATTTATATATTGTAAAATAAAGTTTCACTAATCATTGTTTAAAAATTGACTTATATTCAGGGAAAACAGATGTGATTAGTATAATCCAAAGGTTCTCATGTGCCTAAATTCACATGAGTGAACTTGAGTGTTTAAGAAAAAAAAAAAAGTATTTTTTATTTAGCACATCTATATCATTTATATTAACTTAAGGAAAATGCTCTAATGTCATGGTCTTCTTGAAGGATCAATTATCCTTACCTTTGAAAGGCAGTCTGACTGCTAGTGTTATTCCATCTACAGACATGGGTGCTATGCTTCTACTTTAATAGTAATTGGAACATGAGATACCTCAACATTATCACTCAGCTCTCCCTGGTGTCCATATTTTCAGAATCATCCTGGATGGCTGAGTGGTACACAGGTTTGATCATTAAAGGAGCCACAAAGTTTTAAGTTTGTCTGGTAACAACTATTTGTATCACTACATATACTCGGCTCTTATGTAAGCATTTATTCTCTGGTGGTGGATGGTAGCTCAGACATATATATGAAGAAGGAATGGAGGAAAGAAATCAAGTTTGGGGTGATACTGTCTACCTGGGTTTTTGATATAAAGCCTAACTTACAAGACTATGAGATTCTTTCCTTCATGTATTTAAGTGTGTTGCTTGTAAACCTGGTGACCACTGAAGTCATAAGTCAGGGCTGGTTTCCCTGGAATAGCAGTTCAGGACAGTTGTAGTCCACCACATGGGCTAGACACTGAAACCTGCTTTTATGCAAAAGATTAGAAAATGCTTGCAACTTCTCAACCTATCTTCAGCTGCTGTCTTATTTTTACGTATTTTGGAGGTGAAGTTTCTCATTCCACCTATCAATGTTGAAGTTAGAAGTATATGCAAACATTATGTTTTTTTCACTCGAGACAAGGTTCCTATAGGATGCCCTGGCTGTCTTGAAACTTACTCTGTACAACAGGCTGACCTTTGGAGAACTTTCTGCCTCTGACTCTGCCTCCAAAGTACTGGTGTTAAAGGCATAATCCACAACACAGCAATCTGGAATAATTTTCAAGAATTGTGAGGATTGACTTGAGGTTTTCATGGCTTTGAGGGAAGTTGTTTTCAAATTAATCAATTTATTCAATGTTTCCTAACCCCTTCTTTCAAACAAACACCAATGCCTCCCATTTTTCTAAAGTTAAAATATTATTATGCTCTGTAAAACTAAAAAAATTGTAAGCAGGGTGAATAGGGTAACTGCCTTCCACATTTGTCATATATATCCCTCCTTCAACTAGAATGCTTTCAATTTGCATTGCTACACAGACAACACATTCCTCTGTCTTAGATACCCACCAGCTTGTTTTGAACACCACAAAATATAAGCCTAAACATATATCATTTTTTACTTTTACAAAAAAGCCCCATGCATTTAGGTAACTATGTGTAGTGCAAGTTTATAATTGCAGCACTTGGAAGTATGGACAGATGACTGCTACTACCTCCAAGCTGGCCTTGGCTACAAAGCAACACCCTGCCTCAAAACAAATAAGTATACATAAATAAACTTAAATGTAACCATGTCATATTTAATTAGTGAAAATTACAAACCAGTGGAATGGTACATGCCTTGCTCAGTACTCAGTAGCTTGAGACAGGAGTCACAAGTTCAAGGCCACAAAGGACTATCTTGGCAAAAGAACAAATGAGATGAAAATAAACAATAAAACATACATTTACTTCACCACAGTTGAAAAGAAGAAAATCATATCTTACCATTCTGGTGAGCATGTGTTGCTGTGCTAAAACACTGACCACACACAATGCAGGCCAGAAAGGGGCTTACTTAGCTTATGCTCCAGGTCACTGTCCCTAATGAGAATTACAGCAGCGACTCAAGGAGGACAGTGGGGAGAAAATGTGGAGGAATGCAGGTGTCAGCTCATCTCTGGCTCTCTGACATGCTCACAGTAAAGCTTAGCCAGTCCCCTTTGTTTACAGACAGCCCCGTGCACATGGACAATTATAACAGTATAACTGCTGCCCGTGTACAGGTTTACAGATTTTTTTTCTTTTCTTTTGCCAGCTACAAGGCCTGTGTTAAGGCCAAGAGCTCAGCTTCTCATGCTGAGGTTCCTTCTGGCAGGCTGCTGGCTCAAACCATGCAGGTTTCATTCACATCCTTGTCCCAGTCCTTTCTTTACCTTTCACAAGGTAACTGTTCCCATCAGTGAACTAAATTAGTGTTTCCATGGCCATAGGGAAGACTGTAAGGTCTTTGCAATCTCCTGCCTCTTTAATCAGCAGGTGATGACAGTCCCAAATTACTTATTTATCAGTCTTCTCAGGCAGAAGAATGGCAGGTAGTGCATCAGTGATTCATGTGGGCATTGGACATCCATTGTTCTGTGGGCTGCCTGACAATGCTCTCCTAGTCACCAGTGCATGGGGGGCTATTGTCATTACTTTCTTTCCCAAAGTTAACATGTCAGAGTCTTTGACAAGTACAGCCATGTCCATCATAGCTTTTAGACAGACAGACCATCCACTGCCTACAGGATCAAGCTCCTTCCCTGTTTATCGGTTACTGATGGCTTTTCAGAGTCAAAACAAATCCAGGCTCTTACATTTGACAGGATGTCTCTTTTTAACAGAAGGTAAGGGCATCCTAGGATATCTAGGAACAAGTGATATACCCGACCTACATCAAGGATCACTGCCCCTGGCGTCCAGGCAGCTCCTGTATCCTGCTAGTGGGCACTCAACTCCAATATACTATCTGGCACAGGTACGGGAAACACCACACTTTCCAAGCCCATGGCATAGGGGATGCAGGCAAACAGGAACTGCAGCTGGTTGCCTCACTGAGGCCATGCCTTCTCCATTTCCTGAGCTGGCTCTCAGTCAGGTCCTGGTGTCTGCCCTCTGCTGGCCTGCCTTTTAATTGCTAATCTCATTAACACCTGCCAGAAGGGGTAAGGGGAGACCCACCCTGCTGAGCCTCTGCAGGTAGGCAGCCCTCTTGGCAGTGGGTGTGGACTTCAGAGCACAGGGAAAGGATCACATTTAATCAGCCTCTTTTGGATTCATCCATGGCAATACTTGTATGTCAAGCACCACTGTGCAACAGGAAAACACAGCTCTCTCACGCTAGAGCTGACATTCAGATGGCAGGAACATTTAAGTGCTAAGGGATGCCTTGTTCTTGCCTTCTTTTGATCTACTGGGGCACTTTCGATTGGTACACACCACCTAGTTCACCTATATAGGAGATGCAGGAACAATTTAAAGGGATAAGTCCTTGAACCTTATAGACAGGGACTCTGGGCTCTACAGAGGACAAATGACTTTTGCACAGAGAGTTTGAGTTTGGAGGCTTAACAGCAGAGCACTGCCCTAGCACCTGTGAGGCCCTCAGTTTGACCCTAAGCTTCTCCATCTACTTGGCCTCTTCCTCACCCATGCCTAATTCCACTCTAATGCTAATGGATATTTGTGTTGTTCCAGTTTGTGGCTACTATGAACAGAACTAGTGTGCACCTTCTAGCATGTTCCTCTTTCTCTCTTATTCTCCTACCCCCCCCCCCGTCTCTCTGTGTATGTGTTTTAAACAAGCATTTATTGGGAGCAGGTCCCATAGCAGGAGTGGAAGTCAGAGACAATTTGTGGGAGCCAGGCAAGTGACATTACCATTTCACTGGCCCTGCCATTAAGTTTTTACATTTTTGTGTAGACTTATGACTGTGCATTGATGGGTCCATTTGCCTGTTGTTTTCCCTGACAACTGACAAGTCTGCAACCTTTCCACTTGCTCACTGGGCCATCAAAAGAGCCCGCGGTTTCTGAAATGTCTGCCTGAGCCCTAGATCGGTTTTTACTTGGCTGTCTTTTTCTACTGGTTTGCACTTGTTTCCCTACTTTGGCTACAGGCCCTGTGTCTGCTTTATATACCAACAGTTTCATTTCTTACTGTGTTGCCTCTCTGGCCAATTTTAAGTGTCTTCTATTGGAGAGAATTCTTAACTTCCAGAAAGTTCAATTTGTGCTGGAGATGTATGTAGCTCAGTGTTTAGAGAGAGCTTGCCTAACATGCATGAGACCCTGGGCTCTATTCCTGGCTCTCCAGAAACTGGGTATGTATAATCCCAGTATTTGAGAGGTAGAGGCAGGAAGATCAGAGGTTCAAGGTCATCCTCAGCTACACAGCTACATAGCAACTTCAAGGCTAGCCTGTTATTGGAGACCCTGTCTCAAAAAGTTACCAAGTATGCAGAAAGATTAGAGTTTGGTTTCCAGCCTCCACAGGGTGAGCTCACTACCATCTGTAACTCCAGGTGTTGTAGGGGATCTGATGGCCTTTTTTTTTTTTTTTTTTTTTTTGGAGGGCACCTATATGTGATTTTACATACACACACAAAATAAAAATAAATATTAAAAACAAACTAACCTATCAATGTTTTTAAAAGTTTGCTTTCATGACCTTTTTTTCCCTCATGTCTTACTTTACACAGTCTTTTCCTATCAGGATAGTAGTGGATGTCTTTAATTCTAGCACTTGAGAGACAGGAGAATCTGTGATTTCATGATCAGCATGGTTGAACATAGTGATTACACACATATCCTGTCTCAAAAACACAAAAACAAAACCTAAAAAACCCAAAGAACAACAAAAATCCGAACTTCTTGCTTCTCAAGTCCAAGGTCATGAAGCTATTACTGAGGAGTCAAACCCTTAGCAAAGCTAATCTCAGCAGTGAACGAGTTACTGCCTAGAAACTGCCCTTCAATGAACCTGGATCACAAGGATTCTGCTAGGCTGGCTGGTTAATGCACTGCAGGGATCCCCCTGTCTCCATAATGTCCCTCTCCTCTGTATTTGGAGAAATAGTCATGTGCCACTGTGCCTGACCTTTTACCCAATGAGCCATCTCCAGCCACAGCCCTCCAGGTAGAGTTTCTACCTAAGGGAATGATGGTGAATAGTTTGGATCAAACAGCTGTTGCTGCCTCCAGCTATGTACTTATGTTTTGGGTATCACAAATTAGTTCTCCTGTAGGGTTCTTAGCCACATAGTGATATATGGGAACTGAACACCTCAGAAAGATACTCAGGACAGTTACCATGGCATTTGTTGGTACAATGGTGACAGTACCCTTCCTTTAGTCCTTACACCAGGGACCAGGTCACCATCTGGTCTTAGCTGCCTTGGGAAGCCATCCCAATATTTGAGGCTCAGTAAGTGAAATTCTCTGCCTTTGTGTCTCTGTGGTGTGTGTGTGTGTGTGTGTGTGTGTGTGTGTGTGTGTGTGTGGGTGAGTGTAGTATAAAGAATCACCCAATCCAAGTAAATGCAAATAAAGTATACAGATCATCACACCACCCTAAACATAAACTTGGTAACTTTTATGTGAGCTGATTCATTGAGTGATGGACTATTACATTTACAAAGAGTGTGGTCGTAGGAGACCTCTGCACTGAGAGAGTGATGCAGTGTGTGAACATTAATGTTAGACTGACAGATGTATATTAACTTTTTGCAGAAGAATCTCTCATCTGCTTGTTAATTTCTGTGCTAATACCTCAAATTTAGGCTATTTTGAGCTTCCACCTTATCACCGGGTACGGTTGGGGAGAAGATATTTAGTGGCAAACCACATGTTGCATTCTCACCATGCATGTACAGTGACATGTGTGGCCACAAGACCTTAGCTGATACTAAAGAGAAGCGAATAACTGGAAATGATTTTTAACATTTACTTCTGCTTTAGATAATTTATACAATAACTTAGTCCTCAACATGGGCTGTATTTAATAAAACAAATTCTCAAAAGCCCTCCATATGCCCTAACTGGTTACTCAGAGCTCTGTAGAGGATTGGGCAGTAGTGCAAATTCAGCTCTTTGAGGTTTTTGTTTCTCTGTTGGGTGGTTTTGAGGTTTCAGACAAGCTATAGTGCTCAGAGCAGCCTATTCTGGCTTGTGGGAGAACACTTTCTTCAACTTTACTTTCATAGCATCTATGACAATCGCAACACTGAAGTTCATTTATGCACTTTCCTAAAGAGGAGAAAAGGGGGCCATGACTGCATGGGTGTGGGCCAATAAGTGCATCCCAGTATTCTATATTCTTACCTTATTAATATGAAGGCCATGCAGCTTTCAATCATTTGCTAAACTTGGTGATTTCCATTCCTACCTAACAATGCTCTTGAGCTTCTAGTTCCCCACAAGATAAAGTCCAAACTACTTAGTTTGTTTGGAAAGCTTTTAGGAATTTTTTTTTTTAATTAAGCCCTGAGGAATTTGAGCCTTGCATACCTGGGTTCTAGAAAACAGAGTTTTACCTCTGAAATCTAAAAATCCACAGCATTTTGATTTAGGTGAGAAACGTACCTCCAAGGTTGAATAAGACATATCAGCCACAGTCCCAAAGGAACACATAGGATTCACTTTTCAGAACAAATGCAGCTCTGCAGGGCTTGGGGCACCAAGGGCTGGCTCAGTGGTTAAGTGCAGGCCCGGTTCAATTCCTAGCACCCACATGTTGGGTCACAACTATCTGTAATTCTTTTAACAGGAGACCTGATACCCTCTCCTGGGTTCTGAAGGCTCCTGTCTCATTTATTAAATAAAAATTTTGGAAAGTAAAACTGAAACTTTAATACTACTATGTATATGAAGCTATAGTTTTTATTATGTATTTTTAGATAAAAATTAAGAATTTAAAAATGGCTCTTCTCCTGCATTTCCTGGGTCATATATCTCACACTAGGAACCCTGAACTTTTCAGAAGCTGCCCACATCCTTAAAATCTCCAGGATTTTGATATTACGTCCAGGGTAGCCTCACTAAAGTACCTAGTGTACATAGCATCTTCATGTGGAATTTCACTTGCGAAGTGTTCCTCAACACCACAAACTTGCAGCTAAGATTATTTTTTGTCAAGAAAGAGCCTGGAATTGACTGTTTATCATGACAATCATTTAGCCACTTGTAGCTGGTGGCTTCTGTGTGTGGACTGGGAAAACACAGAACATCCTTGTACAATTTCCACAAGGCAGTCTTGACCTGGACATTCAGTGATAACGCCTGCCATGCAGCATTCCTCTCTATGCTTGGACTGCAGGCAGCTGTGTGGGATGGAGTCCTACTTTGCATGCTGCACTGCTTCCTCAGAAAAGGATAGGACTTGCTCCTTGCCTCTGCTTCCTCTTTGGGTGCTGACCAAGGGCATGTCAGGGTTCTCCAGAGCTACAGCTCCTCATCCTCTGCCAGGAAGTTCACATGTATCAAAGGTGACTCCATCCCTTGAGGCAACAATCACTACAGGATGGGAAACCCATGTGCCTTCTTCAGACCTGGGCTCCTGTTTCACCTATCTGTTTCTGGGCTCCAGGTTCTGCTGTCTCACCAAACACTGATTCTGGCCCTCCGTGTTTTTCCAAAGTTTCCCTCTCTGTCTAGACCTCACAGGTAGTCCATCAGTTTACACATCTTGCTCCTACCCACATTTCCCCCATTGCTTCTGCAGTACAAACCCCAAGAGCTCTGGATCCTTGGGCAAGCCCAGGTGCATGATGTCAGCAGGGCTCTACTCCTTTTTTAATCATCTCTGGTAGAGGTGTTGACCTGTGGCGCTGGGTCACATCTTTTATGGGTGCCTCAAATGTTTCTTCCCACATCTCTTATCCCACTGATTGCTCAGCAAATGTCCCAAATAATTACATAGACAGCTAAGGGTACACTCTCTCCCATGTGAAGTTTGCTTTCCTTTTCTGCTATCTTTGGCATGGGCTCTCACTCCTTTCCTGGGCTTTAGGAACCCAACCCTAATGCTACCACCAACCATAATGCTCACCCTAACTCTAACCATACCCTAAACAGAACTCTCATTGTCAGAAATACATGGCCCTACCTGGATGTCATAGCCCCATATGGGGAGAGGGGGTGAATGGAAGGGGAGGTGGTCAGGGTGCAAGAGAAGGGGGACAGAATGTAAGAGCATGAAAGGGTAGGGAGTGAGGGATAGGAATCGACAAGTAAAATAAACAATAATCATTGAAAAAAATTCAGTATGCAGGGGCTCAGAACGTGCCCATGAGGATTAATGGATCTAAAAGAGATCTTGAGGTCTTTAGCTGAGGGAACTCTAGCAGAGGCCCAGTGATGGGTTTCAAGTATCCAGTAGGACGTTTTATTTCATTTTAAAAAATTATTTATCAGGTGTACTATCCTACTTGAATATCTCCTGGTAGAAAAGATGAGGGCAACAATCTCATTGTAGATGGTTGTGAACTACCATCTGATTGTTGGGAAGTAACTCATATCCTCTAAAAGTACAATCAGTGTGCTTGAACTTTTAGCCATCTAACCATGCATGCTATTGCTGTGTTTGAAGAAAAGGCCTCATTATGTAATTTTGACTGGCCTGGAATTCATTGAGATTCATGCTTTTGGCTCCTGAGTACTGCTGGACAGGATGTGTAGAAAGGGTAACACTCCTCCACTGATTTTGGGAGTTCAAACTTGTACAGCCATTTTCAAGATAGCTATGGCAGTTCCTCAGCAAGATGGGAATTGGTTTACCACAGGACCTGGAAATCCCCCCTCATAGGCATATACCCAAATTATCCACATTCATGCAACAAAAAATGTGTTTATTTATACCTATAGCAGCATTATTTGTAATAGCAAGAACCTAGAATCTACCCAGATGCCTCTCAACTGAAGAATGGATAAAGAACTTGTGGCACATCTACACAATGGACTACTAATCTACAGAAAAAATGGAATCTGGAAATGCACAGGCAAGTGGATAGTAATTGAAGAAGCAATCATGAATGAGGTAACACAGGCAGAAAAAGTAGAACATGGTAGAGAGGGAGAGAACATAAAAGAGCAATTCATTATTGGTTTGAAGAGAAAATTGAATCTAAATTTACATCTAGAGACATACAAGACTGACTCCAACTAACAATCTGAGCAACAGTGGAAAGTCTTCCATTATTGACCTTCCCTGAAAATGAGATCAACAACCAACTTATGCGCTACATGGAGCCCTCATCTAGTCTCTCTAGAAAACAGAAGCAAACACCCATAAGGAAACACTGCGTCTAACTAGAATCCAGATGCAGAGAGAGAGAGGACAAGATCGAGTTGAAGAAAAACATTGAGACAGCTGACCTGATGAAGGAGGAGCTAATAGGACCCCAGACTGATAGCTGTGACTCCAGCATGGAACTGACTCAGACCCCTGAGATGGGTATCAGCTAGAAGGTCTGAGCTGTCTAATGGAGTTCAGACAGTGGGACCTGGATGTATTCCTGGAGCGCAAAAGGACCTTGAGGACACATACCCCCAATCCAGGTATACCCCCTAAACCTAGACATAGAAGAGATATTCTAATCAACACTTCAAATGCGCTTTAAGAAGTACATGACCCCACTTTGATGGCCTAGCCCTATGTGTTGATTGTGGGTGAATAGGATGGCAGGGTGGTCAGGGTGAATGTGAGGGGGCAACAGATGATAAGAGGAAGGGAAGGAATTGAGGGAGATATAGGGAACAAGGATCTACATGTAAAAAATCATGAACTAATTTTAAAAAATATCCGGCATGCATGGACTCAGGATGTTCCCAAGAGGATATGGGGATCTAACAAGTATTTGGCGGTCTTTAGCTGAGGGAACTCTAGCAGAGGCCCAGTGATGGGTTTCAAGTAACCAGTAGGACATTTTATTTCATTTTTAAAAGTTATTGTGTCATATGTAGTACCCTACTTGAATGTCTGCTGGTAGAAAAGAAGAGGGCAACAGATCTGATTGTAGATGGTCGTGAGCTACCATCTGGTTGGTGGGAGTTAACTCATATCCTCTGTAAGTACAGTCAGTGTGCTTCAACTTTTAGTCTTCTGTCTCTTCCATTGTTGTGTTTTTAAGAAAGGGCCTCATTATGTATCTGTGACTGGCCTGGAATTCATTGAGATTCATGCTTTAGGCTCCTGAGTCCTGGGTTCAAAGGCATGAAACACCATGATCATCTCAGGAATAAAATTTTATATTGTTAACATAAATAAGCATTAGTTTAGTTAAAATGGCTAGTGCTATGCATTCTGAGACAATAATTAATTTTTATTACATTTCTTATTCACACAAAATTGAGTTTCTAAATTAAAAAGTAGTAAATTATGGGCTATAATTAGGGGTTATTGGCTAGTGTCTAGAATTCCTGATACTAAGAGATTTAAGTTCAGCCTCTATTACCAACAAAGGAAAATAGGGCCTGAGTAGGTATCTCAGTCAATAAAGTACAAACACGAAGGACCTGAGATCAAGCAAAATGCTAAATCTAGAAGGGGATGATTAAAAGTTAAACTTGTGGGACATTTGATCATTATGTGAAAATAGGGTGCTTTTTACCTTGCCTGCCTAAGGCGCTTAATTGGTTTAATAAAAAGTTAAACGGCCAATTGCTCAAAAGGAATGGTTAGGCAGGATTGCTGGGCTGAGACAAAAACTCAGGGGAATGAATCTAGGCCTCTACCCATGCCAGGAAGACAAGGAAGGAGCTGCGAATACAGAATAATAGACAATGGGCTAATAGACATTTGTTAAGGTATAGGAAATTGTTGGGAACAAGGTTAAGTTAAAGGCCAATCATTCATAATTTAGAAATGTCTGTGTCATTATTTGGGGATGGATTGTTCCAAGAAAATCTGACAAGAAAGTCCAACTACATAATAGCACTGGAAAGGTGAGAGAGATCTGTAAGTCTCAGTGGCAGAAAAGTTTACCTTCCTAAATGTGAACCTGATAAATAAGATGGACAATTGGAATTGAATTGACTTTGACACATGATCACTCTATTGCTCTGTCTCTGTCTATCTGTGTTTCTGTCTTTCTCTCCCCATAACATAAACAAACACACCCACACCCACCCCATGCCACACACACACATACAAACAGTAAACAAACAGATTTATTCCATATTGTATTATGGTTGGGTGTCTTCACATATTTTGTCCCTTTCTGTTTGTTTACTCGAGAAAGGGTTTCCCTGTGTAGCCCTGCCTGTCCCCAAACTCACTTTGTGCACAATTCTGGTCTGAAACTGAAGTGATGCCTACCTCAGCATCCCTTAATACAAACTGGCTCCTTATTTAGAATTAAGGCAAAAGCTGTCA
This sequence comes from Phodopus roborovskii, assembly GCF_943737965.1. Classification (NCBI taxonomy): domain Eukaryota; kingdom Metazoa; phylum Chordata; class Mammalia; order Rodentia; family Cricetidae; genus Phodopus; species Phodopus roborovskii. The sequence goes on along the minus strand of NW_026127013.1, from coordinate 15,990 downwards.
GGTTTTTCAAATTGATAAATACAAGTGAATTGATACTGCATAATCTGAACATATATTACCTGCAAAAGCAATGTATGTAGTGCCACAATACTCTGCAATGACACAGAAAATACACTTTGAAATTGACACACTCCATCTTTTTCAAAACTTGAATCTGAAGTTAGTTCCAATTTTCTCATACACAATATGATTTGTTATTAATATTGACAAACTGTTAATTCCTAAATTCTTAAAACAATCAAAATTGTTATGAGATACATAAAAGTCCAATGAAATTTCATGGTGGAATGAATGCAGCAGCATGCCTTTGTTTGCCTCAAAGTTGCCACATGTTGTTTGAACAGGTTCAGCTTCTCTACAGTAGGGTCAGAGGTGATATGCACATCATACAGAGGCCTATGAAGAAGTATACATAGTACCTCATATTGATATAAGAGTAGTTTATGTTTATGAATTCTCTCTTTTTTACATTTTTTGAGGAATTCTACATGAGTGTCCAATACTTTTCTAGTTAATGGAGACTTTTCTCTTTCTTTTTTTTTTATGAAACCATATATGATTATAGTAAGGTGCAAGGATGGTAATGGAACTACAAAATAATAGGAATGCCAAATGGGTAAATTGACATACAAGGCAGTTTAAGCCTCGGGTGGTTTCACAATTTTTTAATTGTAGCTCTTGGGAGACAGAAGTGCAGTGGTTATCTGTGAGTTGGAGACCACCCTTGAATACAAACTATGGGCTAAGATGGGCAGGGCTATTTCACAGAGATAAACTGCCAAAAATGTAGGTTATGCCAAACAGAAAAAAATGAAAAAAAGGATCACCTAATACTTCTAGCAAGACAGAACAATTATGACTTTGTTTCGTGCTTGACTTCTCCTATGTGGTAAAAATATAACTAGAGTCCTGATACTCCAACCTCCTTTTCAGGTTAAGATTACAGGTATCAGTCACCATGCTCAACTGCCTTTTACAATTCCTACTGTAGTAAAATATCCCTGAATTTTAGCCCTGCGTGTAATATCTTTGGTAGTAAATACAGATTGCTCCAATTTATACTGTAGTAAAACACACCTGAATTATTGCCCTGCTCCATGTTACCAACAATCTTAATGAAATTCCATCCCCACAAATGGGACAAAAGCAATATATACTCAGCACAATCTGTATTGCAAGTATAAACACAGCCAGTTTTTCACTGTCAATACAGTACTCAAATTACACAATACTTACACTAATATTCCCATGATCACCTCTTTGCCCATTACTATGAATACAGTAGATCCTGCCCCATTCCTGGTGGATAAAGAATGAAGTAGAGTGAATATTATTTATATATTGTAAAAATATAGTTTCACTAATCATTGTTTAAAAACTGCCTTATATTCAGAGAAAACAGATGTGATTAGTATACTCCAAAGGTTCTCATGTGCCTAAATTCACATGAGTGAACTTGAGTGTTTAAGAAAAAAAAAAAAAAAAAAAAAAAAAAAAAAAAGGATTTTTCATGTAGCACATCTACATCAATCATATTAACTTAAGGAAAATGGTCTAATGTCATGGTCTTCTTGAAGGATCAATTATCCTTACCTTTGAAAGGCAGTCTGACTATTGGTATTATTGCATCTATACACATGGGTGGTACGATTCTACTTTAATACTAATGGAACATGAGATACCTCAACATTATCATTCAGCTCTCCCTAGTGTCCCATATTTTCAGAATCATCCTGGATGGCTGAGTGGTACACAGGTTTGATCATTAAAGGAGCCACAAAGTTTTAAGTTTGTCTGGTAACAACTATTTGTATCACTACATATACTCGGCTCTTATGTACCCATTTATTCTCTGGTGGTGGATGGTAGATCAGACATATATATGAAGAAGGAATGGAGGACAGAAATCAAGTTTGGGGTGATATTGTCTACTTGGTTTTTTGATATAAAGCCTAACTTACAAGATTATGAGATTATTTCCTTCATGTATTTAAGTGTGTTGCTTGTGAATCTGGTGACCACTGAAGTCACAAGTCAGTGCTGGTTTCCCTGGAATAGCAGTTCAGGACAGTTGTAGTCCACCACATGGGCTAGACACTGAAACCTGCTTTTATTCAAGAGAAGAAAAGGCATGCAATTGCACAATGTATCTTAAGCTGCTGTCTTATTTTTATGTATTTTGGAGATGGAGTTTCTCATTCCACCTATCTCTGCCTCTCAATGTTGAAGTTAGAAGTATATGCAACCATTATGTTTTTTCACTCGAGACAAGGTTCCTATATGATGCCCTGGCTGTCTTGAAACTTACTCTGTAGAACAGGCTGGCCTTTGAAGATCTTTCTGCCTCTGACTCTGCCTCCAAAGTACTGGTGTTAAAGGCATAATCCACAACCCAGCAATCTGGATTAATTTTCAAGAATTGTAAGGAGTGAATTGAGGTTATCATGGCTTTGAGGGAAGCAGTTTTCAAATTAATCAATTTATTCAATGTTTCCTTACCCCTCGTTCAAACAAACACCAATGTCTCCCATTTCTCTAAAGTTAAAATATTATTATGCTCTGTAAAACCAAAGAAAAAAAAATTTAAGCAGGGTGAATAGGGTAACTGCCTTCCACATTTGTCATATATATCCCTCCTCCAACTAGAATGCTTTCCATTTGCAATGCTAAACTGACAACATATTCCTCTGTCTTAGATACCTACAAGCTTGTTTTTTGAACATGATAAAATATAAGCCGAAACATATATAATATTTTACTTTTACAAAAAAAGCCGCATGCATTTAGGTAGCTTTGTGTAGTGCATGTTTATAATTGAAGCAATTTTCAAATTAATCAATTTATTCAATGTTTCCTTACCCCGCCTTTCAAACAAACACCAATGCCTCCCATTTCTCTATGCAAGTTTATAATTGTAGCACTTGGAAATATGGACAGATGACTGCTAATACCTTCATCCGGGCTTTGCTACAAAGCAAGACACTGCCTCAAAACCAATAAGTATACATAAAGAGAATTAAATGTAACCATCTCATATTTAATTAGTGAAAAATACAAACCAGTGGGATGGTACATGCCTTGCTCAGTACTCAGAAGCTTGAGACAGGAGTCACAAATTCAAGGACAGAAAGGACTGTATTGCTAAGAGCCTATCTTGGCAAAAGAACAAATGAGATGAAAATAAACAATAAAACATACATTTACTTCACCAGAGTTGAAAAGAAGAAAATCATATCTTACCGTTCTGGTGAGCATCTGTTGCTGTGCTAAAACACTGACCACACACAATGCAGTCCAGAAAGGGGCTTACTTAGCTTATGCTCCAGGTCACTGTCCCTAATGAGAATTACAGCAGCGACTCAAGCAGGACAGTGGGAAGAAAATGTGGAGGAATGCAGGTGTCAGCTCATCTCTGGCTCTCTCACTTGCTCACAGTAAAGCTTAGCCAGTCCCCTTTGTTTACAGATAGCCCCTTGCACATGGACAGTTATAACAGCATAACTGCTGCCCATGTACAGGTTTACAGATTTTTTTTTCTTGTCTTTGGCCAGCTGCAAGGCCTGTGTTAAGGCCAAGAGCTCAACTTCTCATGCTGAGTTTCCTTCTGGCAGGCTGCTGGCTCAAACTCTGCAGGTTTCATTCACATCCTTGTCCCAGTCCTTTCTTTACCTTTCACAAGGTTCCCATCAGTGAACCAAGTTAGTGTTTCCATGGCCAGAGGGAAGACTGTAAGGTCTTTGCAAACTCCTGTCTCTTTAATCAGCAGGTGATGACAGTCCCAAATTACTTGTTCTTCAGTCTTCTCAGGCAGAAGAGTGGCAGTTAGTGCATCAGTTATTCATGTGGGCATTGGACATCCATTGTTCTGTGGGCTGCCGGACAATGCTCTCCTGCTCACCAGTGCATGGGGGGCTATTGTAATTACTTTCTGCCCCTAAGTTAACATGTCAGAGTCTTTGATCAGTACAGCCATGGCAGCCATAGCTTTTAGACAGCCAGAACATCCACTGCCTACAGGATCAAGCTCCTTCCCTGTTTATCGGTTACTGATGGCTGTTCAGAGTCAAAACAAATCCAGGCTCCTACATTTGACAGGATGTCTCTTTTTAACAGAAGGTAAGGGCATCCTGGGATATCTAGGAACAAATGATATATCCCACCTGCATCAAGGATCACTGCCACCTGTATCCAGGCAACTCCCGTATCCTGCTAGTGGGCACTCAACTCCACTGTCCTATCTGGCGCAGGTATGGGAAACACCACCCTATCCAAGCCCATGGCATAGGGGATAAAGGCAAACAGGAACTACAGCCGGTTGCCTCACTGAGGCCATGCCTTCTCCATTTCTTGAGCTGACTCTCAGTCAGATCCTGGTGTCTGGCCACTGCTGGCCTGCCTTTTAATTGCTAATCTCATTAACACCTGCCAGAGGCCTTAAGGGGAGACCCACCCTGCTGAGCCTCTGCAGGTAGGCAGCCCTCTTTGGCAAAGGGAATGAATCACATTTCCTCAGCCTCTTTTTGGATTCATCCATGGCAATACTTATACATCAAGCACCACTGTGCAACAGGAAAACACAGCTCTCTCACGCTAGAGCTGACATTCAGATGGCAGGAACATTTAAGTGCTAAGGGATGCCTTGTTCTTGCCTTCTTTTGATCTACTGGGGCACTTTCGATTGGTACACACCACCTAGTTCACCTAAATAGGAGATGAGGGAAGAATTTAAAGGGATAAGTACTTGAACCTGATAGACAGGGACTGAGGGCTCTACAGAGGTGAGATGACTTTTGCACAGAGAGGTTGAGTTTGGAGGCTCAGCAGCAGAGCACTGCCCTAGCACCTGTGAGGCCCTCAGTTTGACCCTAAGCTTCTCCATCTCCTTGGCCTCTTCCTCACCCATGCCTAATTCCACTCTAATGCTGATGGATATTTGTGTTGTTCCAGTTTGTGGCTACTATGAACAGAACTCGTGGGAACCTTCTAGCATGTTCCTCTTTCTCTCTTATTCTCCTCCCCCACCCCTCTGTCTCTCTGTGTATGTGTTTCAAACAAGCATTTATTGGGAGCAGGTCCCATAGCAGGAGTGGAAGTCAGAGACAAATTGAAGGAGCCAGGCAAGTGACCTTACTTTTTCACTGGCCCTCCATTAAGTTTTTACATTTTTGTGTAGACTTATGACTGTGCACTGATGGTTCCATTTGCCTGTTGATTTCACTGACAACTGACAAGTCTGCAACCTTTCCACTTGCTCAAAAGAGCCCACGGTTTCTGAAATGTCTGCCTGAGCCCTTGATCGGTTTTTACTGGGCTGTCTTTTTCTACTGGTTTGCACTTGTTTCCTACTTTGGCTACAGGCCCTATGTCTGCTTTATATACCAACAGTTTCATTCCTTACTGTGTTGCCTTTCTGGACAATTTTAAGTGTCTTCTATTGGAGAGAATTCTTAACTTCCAGAAAGTTCAATTTGTGATGGAGATATATGTAGCTCAGTGTTTAGAGAGTGCTTGCCTAACATGCATGAGACCCTGGGCTCTATTCCTGGCTCTCCAGAAACTGGGTATGTATGGTGGTGTTTACCTATCATCCCAGTATTTGGGAGGTAGAGGCAGGAAGATCAGAGGTTCAAGGTCATCCTCAGCTACACAGCTACATAGCAAGTTCAAGGCTAGCCTGTTTTTGGAGACCCTATCTCAAAAAGTAACCAAGTAAGCAGAAAGATGAGAGATTGGTTTCCAGACTCCACAGGGTGAGCTTACTACCACATGTAACTCCAGGTGTTGTAGGGGTTCTGATGGCTTTTTTTTTTTTTTTTTTTTTGAGGGAACCTATATGTGCTTGTACAAACACACAGTCATATACATACAAAAGAAAAATAAATATTAAAAGCAAACTAATCTATCAATATTTTAAAAAGGTTGCCTTCATGACCTTTTTTTTCCCTCATGTCTTACTTTACACAGCCTTTTCCTACCAGGATAGTAGTAGATGACTTTAATTCTAGCACTTGAGAGACCAGAGAATCTGTGATTTTGAGATCAGCCTGGTTGAACATAGTGATTACACATAAATCCTGTCTCAAAAAAACAAAAACAAAACCAAAAAAACCCAAACAACAACAAAAGTCCCAACATCTTGCTTCTCAAGTCCAAGGTCATGAAGCTATTTCTGAGGAGTCAAACCCATAGCAAAGCTAATCTCAGCAGTGATTGAGTTACTGCCTAGAAAGTACCCTTCACTGAACCTGGATCTCAAGGATTCTGCTAGGCTGTCTGGTTAATGCACTGCAGGAGACTCCTGTCTCCATATTGTCCCACTCCTCTGTATTTGGAGAAAAAGTCATGTGCCACTGTCCCTGACCTTTTACCCAATGAGCCATCTCCAGCCACAGCTGTCCAGGTAGAGGGTCTACCTAAGGGCATGATGGTGAATAGTTTGGATCAAACAGCTGTTGCTGCCTCCAGCTATGTACTTATGTTTTGGGTATCACAAATTAGTTCTCCTGTAGGGTTCTTAGCCACATAGTGACATTTAGGAACTGGACACCTCAGAAAGACACCCAGGACAGATACCATGGGATTTGTTGGTACAATCGTGGCAGTGCCCTTCTTTTTGTCCTTACACCAGGGACCAGACCAGCATCTTGTCTTAGCTGCCTTGGGAAACCATCCCAATATTTGAGGCTCAGTAAGTGATATTCTCTGCCTTTGTGTGTCTGTGATGTGTGTGTGTGTGTGTGTGTGTGGTGGTGTGTGTGTGTGTGTGTGTGTGTGTATGGGTGTGTGTAGTATAAAGAATCACCCCATTCAAGTAAATGCAAAAAATAGTCAGATCATCACACCACCCTAAACATGAACTTGGTAACTTTTATGTCAGCTGATTCATTGAGTGATGGACTACTACATTTACAAAGAATGTGGTCGTGGTGGACCTCTGCACAGAGAGAATGATGCAGTGTGTGAACATTAATGTTAGACTGACAGATGTATATTCCCTTTTTGCAGAAGAATCTCTCAACTTCTTGTTAATTTCAGAGGAAATAACTCCAATTTTGGCTATTGTGAGCTCTCAACATATCACTGGGTAGGGTTGGGGAGAAGACATTTAGTGCAAACCACATGTTGCATTCTCACCATGCATGTACAGTGACATGTGTGGCCACAAGACCTTAGCTGATACTAAGGAGTAGCAAATAACTGGAAATGATTTTTAACATGTACTTCTGCTTTAGATAATTTATACAATAACTTAGTCCTCAACATGGACTGTATTTAATGAAACAAATTCTCAAAAGCCCTCCATATGCCCTAACTGGTTACTTAGAGCTCTGTAGAGGACTGGACAGTAGAGCGAATTCAGCTCTTTGAGGTGTTTGTTTCTCTTTCGGGTGGTTTTAAGGTTTCAGACAAGCTTTAGTGCTCAGAGGAGCCTACTCTGGCTTGTGGCAGAACCCTTTCTTCAGACTTTACTTTCATAGCATCTATGACAATCACAACACTGAAGTTCATTTATGCACTTTCCTAAAGAAGAGAAGAGGGGGCCATGACTGCATGGGTGTGGGCCAATAAGTGCATCCCGAGATTCTATATTCTCACCTTATTAATATGAAGGCCATGCAGCTTTCAATTATTTGCTAAACTTGGTGATTTCCATTGCTACCTAACTACCCTCTAGAGCTTCTAGTTCCCCACAGGATGAAGTCCAAACTTATTAGTATGTTTGGAAAGCTTTGAAGAATTTTGTTTTTTTTTTAATTAAGCCCTGAGGAATTTGAGCCTTGCATACCTGGGTTTTAGAAACAGAGTTTTAGCTCTGAAGTCTAAAAATTCACAGCATTTTGCTTCAGGTGAGAAACCTACCTCTAAGGTTGAATAAGACATATCAGCCACAGTCCCAAAGGAACACATAGGATTCACTTTTCAGAACAAATGCAGTTCTGCAGGGCTTGGGGCACCAAGGGCTGGCTCAGTGGTTAATGCCCTTAGAGGAAGCCTGGTTCAATTCCTAGCATCCACATGGTGGTTCACACCTACCTGTAATTCTTTTAACAGGAGACCTGATACCCTCTTCTGGGTCCTGAAGGCTCCTTTCACTCAGGAACAAATGCATGCACATTTACTAAATAAAAATTTTGGAAAGTAAAACTGAAACTTTGATACTATTATGTATATGAAGCTATAGTTTTTATTATGTATTTTTAGATAAATATTAAGAATTTAAAAATGGCTCTTCTCCTGTATTTCCTGGGTCATATGTCTCACACTAGGTACTCTGACCTTTTCAGAAGCTGCCCACATCCTTAAAATCTCCAGGATTTTGATATTACGTCCAGGGTAGCCTCACTAAAGTACCTAGTGTACATAGCATCTTCATGTGGAATTTCACTTGCCAAGTGTTCCTCAACACCACAAACTTGTAGCTAAGCCTATTTTTTGTCAAGAAAGAGCCTGGAATTGACTGTTTATCATGACAATCATTTAGCCACTTGTAGCTGGTGGCTTCTGTGTGTGGACTGGGAAGATACAGAACATACTTGTACAATTTCCACAAGGCAGTCTTGGCCTGGAAGTTCAGTGATAATGCCTGGCATGCAGCATTCCTCTCTATGCTTAGACTGCAGGCAGCTCTGTGGGATGGAGCCCTACTTTGCATGCTGCACTGCTTCCTCAGAAAAGGATAGGACTTGCTCCTTGCCTCTGCTTCCTCTTTGGGTGCTGACCAAGGGCATGTCAGGGTTCTCCAGAGCTACAGCTCCTCATCCTCTTCCAGGAAGTTCACATGTATCAAAGGTGACTCCATCCCTTGAGGCAACAATCACTACAGGATGGGAAACCCATGTGCCTTCTTCAGACCTGGGCTCCTGTTTCACCTTTCTGTCTCTGGGATCCAGGTTCTGCTATCACACCAAACCCTGATTCTGGCCCTCCTTGTTTTTCCAAAGTTTCCCTCTCTGTCTAGACCTCACAGGTAATCCATCAGTTTACACATCTTGCTCCGACCTACATTTCCTCCATTGCTTCTGCAGTACAATCCCCAAGAGCTCTGGATCCTTGGGCAAGCCCAGGTGCATGATATCAGCATGGCTCTACTCCTTTATTAATCATCTCTGGTAGAGGTGTTGACCTATGGCTCTGGGTCACATTATCTATGGGTGCCTCAAATGTTTCTTCCCACATCTCTTATCCCACTGATTGCTTAGCAAAGGTCCCAAATAATTACATAGACTACTAAGGGGAAACTCTCTTCTATCTGAACGTTACTTTCCTTTCCTGTTATTTTCGCCATGGGCTCTCACTCCTTTCCTGGGCTTCAGGAACCCAACACTAACGCTACCACCAACCATAATGCTCACCCTAACTCTAACCATACCTTAAACTGAACTCTCAATTTCAGAAATACATGACCCTACCTGGATGGCATAGCTCCATATTGGAGAGGGGGTGAATGGAAGGGGAGGTGGTCAGGGTGAATGTAAAGGGGGAGAGAATGTAAGAGGGAGGGAGGGTATCAAGTGAGGGATAGGAATCGACATGTAAAATAAACAATAATAATTTAAAAAAATTCAGTATGTAGGGACTCAGAATGTGCACAAGAGGATTAGTGGATCTAACAGAGATCTTGAGGTCTTTAGCTGAGGGAACTCTAGCAGAGGCCCAGTGATGGGTTTCAAGTATCCAGTTGGATGTTTTGTTTCATTTAAAAATTATTTATAATATGTAATATCCTACTTGAATATCTCTTGGTAGAAAATAAGAGGGCAACAATCTCATTGTAGATGGTTGTGAACTACCATCTGGTTGGTGGGAAGTAACTCATATCCTCTGTAAGTACAATCAGTGTGCTTGAACTTTTAGCCATCTATCCATTCCATTGTTGTGTTTGAAGAAAAGGCCTCATTATGTAATTTTGACTGGCCTGGAATTCATTGAGATTCATGCATTTGGCTCCTGAGTACTGCTGGACAGGATCTGTAGAAAGGGGAATTCTCCTCCACTGCTTTTGGGAGTTCAAACTTGTACAGCCATTTTCAAGATAGCTATGGCAGTTCCTCAGCAAGATGGGAATTGGTTTACCACAGGACCTGGCAATCCCACTCATAGCCATATACCCAAATTATCCACATTCATGCAACAAAGACAAGTGTTTAATTATATCTATAGCAGCATTATTTGTAATAGCAAGAAACTAGAAGCTACCCAGATGCCTCTCAACTGAAGAATGGATAAAGAACTTGTGGCACATCTACACAATGGACTACTAATAGACAGAAAAAATGGAATCTTGAAATGCACAGGGAAGTGGATGGCACTTGAAGAAATAATCATGAATGAGGTAACCCAGGCACAAAAAGTAGAATATGGTAGAGAGGGAGAGAACATAAAAGAGCAAGTCATTATTGGTTTGAAGAGAAAATTGAACCTAAAGTTATATCTAGAGACCAAGAAGTCTGACTCCAACTAACAATCTGAGCAACAGTGGAAAGGCTTCCATTATTGACCTTCCCTGAAAATTACATCAGCAACCAACTCGAGCGCTACATGGAGCCCTCATCTAGTCTCTGTAGAAAACAGAAGCAAAGACCCAGAAGTAAACACTGCGTCTAACTAGAATCCAGATGCAGAGAGAGAGAGGACAAGATCGAGTTGCAGAAACACATTGAGACAGCTGATCTGATGAAGGAGGAGCTAATAGGATCCCAGACTGATAGCTGTGAATCCAGCATGGAACTGACTCAGACCCCTGAGATGGGTATCAGCTAGAAGGTGTGAGCTGTCTAATGGAGTTCAGACAGTGGGACCTGGATGTATTCCTGGTGCACAAAAGGACCTTGAGGACACATTCCCCCAATCCAGGGATACCCCCTAAACCTAGACATAGAAGAGACATTCTAATCAACACTTCAAATGCGCTGTCAGAAATACATGACCCCACTTGGATGGCCTAGCCCTATGTGTTAATTGTGGGTGAATAGGATGGCAGGGTGGTCAGGGAGAATGTGAGGGGGGCAACAGATGATAAGAGGAAGGGAAGGAATGAGGGAGATATAGGGAACAAGGATCTACATGTAAAAAATCATGAACTAATTTTAAAAAAATATCCGGCATGCATGGACTCAGGATGTTCCCAAGAGGATATGGGGATCTAACAAGTTTTTGGCGGTCTTTAGCTGAGGGAACTCTTGCAGAGGCCCAGTGATGGGTTTCAAGTAACCAGTAGGACATTTTATTTCATTTTTAAAAAGTTATTTTGTCATATGTAGTACCCTACTTGAATGTCTGCTGGTAGAAAAGAAGAGGGCAACGGGTCTGATTGTAGATGGTCGTGAGCTACCATCTGGTTGGTGGGAGTTAACTCATATCCTCTGTAAGTACAGTCAGTGTGCTTTAATTTTCAGTCTTCTGCATGTTCCATTGTTGTGTTTTTAAGAAAGGGCCTCATTATGTATCTGTGACTGGCCTGGAATTCATTGAGATTCATGCTTTTGGCTCCTGAGTCCTGGGTTCAAAGGCATGAAACACCATGATCATCTCAGGAATAAAATTTTATATTGTTAACATAAATAAGCATTAGTTTAGTTAACATGGCTAGTGCTATGCATTCTGAGACAATAATTAATTTTTATTACATTTTTTATTCACACAAAATTGAGGTCGATTTTGTTTCTAAATTAAAAAGTAGTAAATTATGGGCTATAATTAGGGGTTATTGGCTACTGTCTAGAATTCCGGATACTAAGAGATGTAAGTTCAGCCTCTATTACCAACAAAGCAAAATAGGGCCTGAGTAGGTATCTCAGTCAATAAAGTACAAACACGAAGGACCTGAGATCAAGCAAAATGCTAAATCTAGAAGGGGATGATTAAAAGTTAAACTTGTGGGACATTTGATCATTATGTGAAAATAGGGTGCTTTTTACCTTGCCTGCCTAAGGCCCTTAATTGGTTTAATAAAAAAGTTAAACGGCCAATTGCTCAAAAGGAATGGTTAGGCAGGATTGCTGGGCTGAGAGAAAAACTCAGGGGAATGAATCTAGGCCTGGAAGACAAGGAAGGAGCTGCGAATACAGAATAATAGACAATAGGCTAATAGACATTTGTTAAGGTATAGGAAATTGTTGGGAACAAGGTTAAGTTAAAGGCCAATCATTCATAATTTAGAAATGTCTGTGTCATTATTTGGGGATGGATTGTTCCAAGAAAATCTGACAAGAAAGTCCAACTACATATTAGCACTGGAAAGGTGAGAGAGATCTGTAAGGCTCAGTGGCAGAAAAGTTTACCTTCATAAATGTGAACCTGATAAATAAGAGGGACAATTGGAATTGAATTGACTTTGACATGTGATCTCTCTGTTGCTCTGTCACTGTCTATCTGTGCTTCTGTCTCTCTCTCCCCATAACATAAACACACACACACACACACACACACACACACACACACACACACACACACATACACACAGTAAACAAACAGATATATTCCATATTGTATTATGGTTGGGTGTCTTCACATATTCTGTCCCTGTCCTGTGCACTTTCTGTTTGTTTACTTGAGAAAGTGTTTCCCCTGTGTAGCCCTGCCTGTCCCCAATCGCACTCTGTGTACAAGGCTGGTCAAAAAATGAAGTGATGCCTACCTCAGCATCCCTTAATAAAAACTGGCTCCTTATTTAGAATTAAGGCAAAAGTTCTCAGGTTTTTCAAATTGATAAATACAAGTGAGTTGACACTGCATAGTCTGAACACATATTACCTGCAAAAGCAACTATATGTAGTGCCACAATACTCTGCAAATGACTCAGAAAATACACTTTGAAATTGACACACTACATCTTTTTCAAAACTTGAATCAGAAGTTAGTTCCAATTTTTTCATACACAATATGATTTGTTTATTAATATTGACAAACTCTTCATTCCTAATCTCTTAAAACAATCAAAATTATTATGAGATACATAAATTCCAATAAACTTTTATGGGGAATTGAATGCAGCAGCATACCTTATTTGCCTCAATGTTGCCACATGTTGTTGGAACAGGTTCAGCTTCTCTACGGTTGGGTCAGAGGTGATATGCACATCATACATAGGCCTATGAAGAAGTTTACAGAGTTCCCCATATTATTATAAGAGTAGTTTATGTTTATGATTCTCTTCTTTTTACATTTTTGGGATATTCCCACTTGAGTGTCCAATTCTTTTCTAGTTAATGGAGTCTTGTCTATTTCTTTTTTGTATGATTATCAGTAAGGTGCATGGATGGTAATGGAACTACAAAATAATAGCAATGCCAAATGGTCTAAATTGACATACAAGGCAGTTTAAGCCTCGGGTGGTGGCACAATTTTTAAATGTAGCACTTGGGAGAGCAGAAGGGAAGTGGTTATCTGTGAGTTGGAGACCACCCTTGAATACAAACTAGTGGGCTAAGATGGGCAGGGCTATTACACAGAGATAAACTGCCAAAAATGTAGATTATGCAAAACAGAAAATAATGAAAAAAAAAAAAAAAAGGATCACCTAATACTTCTAGCAAGAAAGAACAATTATGACTTTGTTTCGTGCCTTGACTTCTGCTATGTGGCAAAGAAATACCTCAGGGTCCTGATACCCCAACCTCATTTTCTGTTAAGTTTACAGGTATCAGTCAACATGCTCAACTTCCTTTTACAATTCCTACTGTAGTAAAATATCCCTGAAGTATACCCTGTGTGTAATATCTTTGGTTGTAAATAGAGACTGCTCCAATTTATACTGTAGTAAAACACCACTGAATTATTGCCCTGCTCCAAGTTAACAACAATCTTAATGAAATTCCATCCCCACAAATGGGACAAAAGCAATATGTACTCAGCACAATCTGTATTGCAAGTATAAACACAGCCAGTTTTTCACTTTCAATACAGAACTCAACTCACACAGTACTTACTCTAATATTCCCATGATCACTTCTTTGCCCATTACTAGTGAATATAGTAGATCCTGCCCCATTCCTAGTATATTAAGAAGGCAGTAGAGTGAGTATTATTTATATATTGTAAAATATAGTTTCACTAATCATTGTTTAAAAATTGACTTATATTCAGGGAAAAAAAGATGCGATTAGTATACTCCAAAGGTTCTCATGTGCCTAAATTCACATGAGTGAACTTGAGTGTTTAGAAAAAAAAAGTATTTTTTATTTAGCACATCTACATCATTTATATTAACTTAAGGAAAATGCTCTAATGTCATGGTCTTCTTGAAGGATCAATTATCCTTACCTTTGAAAGGCAGTCTGACTGCTAGTGTTATTCCATCTACAGACATGGGTGGTATGCTTCTACTCTTAATAGTAATTGGAACATGAGATACCTCAACATTATCACTCAGCTCTCCCCTAGTGTCCCATATTTTCAGAATCATCCTGGATGGCTGAGTGGTACACAGGTTTGATCATTAAAGGAGCCACAAAGTTTTAAGTTTGTCTGGTAGGGGGGACAACTATTTGTATCACTACATATCTCGGCTCTTTATGTACCCATTTATTCTCTGGTGGTGGATGGTAGATCAGACATATATATGAAGAAGGAATGGAGGACAGCAAATCAAGTTTGGGGTGATATTGTCTACTTGGTTTTTTGATAGTAGCCCAACTTACAAGATTATGAGATTATTTCCTTCATGTATTTAAATGTGTTGCTTGTGAATCTGGTGGACCAACTAAAGTCACAAGTCAAGGCTGGGTTCCCTGGAATAGCGGTTCAGTGTCAGTTGCTAGAGTCTACCACTTGGGCTAGAACACTAAACCTGCTTGATTCAAGAGAAAGAAAAGGATACAATTGCACAATGTAATTCCTGTATGCTGCTGTCCTATTTTTGTATTTTGGAGATGGAGTTTCTCATTCCACCTATCTCTACCTCTCAATGTTGGAGAGAAGTAGATGCAACCATTATATATTTTTCACTGAGACAAGGTTCCTATATGATGCCCTGGCTGTCTTGAAACTTACTCTGTAGAACAGGCTGGCCTTTGAAGATCTTTTTCTGCCTCTGACTCTGCCTCCAAAGTACTGGTGTTAAAGGCATAATCCACAACCCAGCAATCTGGATTAATTTTCAAGAATTGCAAGGAGTGAATTGAGGTTATCATGGCTTTGAGGGAAGCAGTTTTCAAAATTAATCAATTTATTCAATGTTTCCTTACCCCTCGTTCAAACAAACACCAATGTCTCCCCATTTCTCTAAAGTTAAAGATATTATTATGCTCTATGCAAAACCAAAGAAAAAAAAAATTCTAAGCAGGGTGAATAGGGTAACTGCCTTCCACATTTGTCATATATATCCCTCCTCCAACTAGAATGCTTTCCATTTGCAATGCTAAACTGACAACATATTCCTCTGTCTTAGATACCTACAAGCTTGTTTTTGAACATGATAAAATATAAGCCGAAACATATATAATATTTTACTTTTACAAAAAAAGCCGCATGCATTTAGGTAGCTTTGTGTAGTGCATGTTTATAATTGAAGCAATTTTCAAATTAATCAATTTATTCAATGTTTCCTTACCCCGCCTTTCAAACAAACACCAATGCCTCCCATTTCTCTATGCAAGTTTGTAATTGTAGCACTTGGAAATATGGACAGATGACTGCTAATACCTTCATCCGGGCTTTGCTACAAAGCAAGACACTGCCTCAAAACCAATAAGTATACATAAAGAGAATTAAATGTAACCATCTCATATTTAATTAGTGAAAAATACAAACCAGTGGGATGGTACATGCCTTGCTCAGTACTCAGAAGCTTGAGACAGGAGTCACAAATTCAAGGACAGAAAGGACTGTATTGCTAAGAGCCTATCTTGGCAAAAGAACAAATGAGATGAAATAAACAATAAAACATACATTTACTTCACCAGAGTTGAAAAGAAGAAAATCTATATCTTACCGTTCTGGTGAGCATCTGTTGCTGTGCTAAAACACTGACCACACACAATGCAGTCCAGG